>NW_020938687.1:12805-29107 GCF_003984885.1 Neopelma chrysocephalum
CGTGGAGGGGGGTGACGGACGGTGGGCGGAGCCAATGGGAGGGGGGCGGAGGGAGGGCGACGGACTGGGAGCGGGGGGCGGGGCCGAGGGGAGGGACGGAGGGCGCGGGCCAATGGGAGGGGGCGGAGGGGAGTGATGGGCAGGAGGCGGGGCCAATGGGAGGGGGCGGAAGGAGGGTGACGGACTGGGAGCGGGGGGCGGGGCCGAGAGCGGTGGCGGGAACAGGCTGGTGCGGGGGGGGGGGGGGGGGCGCGGGGGGCGCGGGGGGGGGGCGGGGGGGGGGCCCAGCGGGGGGGGCCCTCAGGGGGGGGGCCCCGGAGGGGACCCCCTGAGGGGACACACCTAAGGGGACACATCTGAGGGGACAGACCTGAGGGGACACACCTGAGGGGACCCTGAGGGGACCCCCTGAGGGGACAGACCTGAGGGGACACACCTGAGGGGACAGACCTGAGGGGACACACCTGAGGGGACCCTGAGGGGACCCCCTGAGGGGACAGACCTGAGGGGACACATCTGAGGGGACCCTGAGGGGACCCCCTGAGTGGACACACCTGAGGGGACCCTGAGGGGACACACCTGAGGGAACTCCCGGGGGGGACCTGAGCCTTCTCTGCGGTAAGATTCTTCTCTGACAAGGAACTAAGGGAAACGATTTCAAACACTGCTTTTTCAGGGGGGGGTTGACCTCAAAACCACCTTTTTCGGAGCGTTTTGACCTCGAAACGACCGGTTTTTGGAGCGGTTTGACCTCAAAGAGGCCTCTTTCGGAGGGGTTTGACCTCAAAACCACCTTTTTTTTGGAGAGGTTTGACCTCAAAACCACCTTTCTCGGAGGGGTTTGACCTCAAAAATGCGTTTTGCGTTTTACAGAATCCAAAAACAAAGCAAGTGTGCTCCCCGCAGCTGTTTTGGGGTGAAAACCGGCGGGATTGGGTCACAGAGCCCTGAAGGAAGGACACGACCAGGCAAGCTCCAAACAGGCACTTTTTTATTGTTGGTCGCGACACCGACGGACCCCCCCGGAGCACCAGCGTCGTTAATGCCTCAGAAACGCGCTAAAAAATGAGTTATTTGGTGTAGAACGCCAGCCCTGCGGGTTTTTAGCATTTTTGAGGGTTTTTTTCTTTCCCCCCCCTCCTCACCCGGCCCCTGATCCGGGGAAGGAGTTGTAGGGACGGGAATTGCATTTCCAGGCAGCAAAAAAAGCACCGTTATTCCTAAAAAAACTGGTTGTTTAATGCCTCGAGCACGGAGCTTCACCCCGGGAAGAAAGAGCCCAGGCCGTGGAGTGTGAAGGTTTTCCAGACACCAAAATCCCCCCGGACAGCTGCCCTCACTCTCAGCTCTCCCAAAATATTCCTGATTGACAGGAATATTTCCCTCGTCCGGAGCTCTTTTTTAAAAGTTTTCACCTCTTAAAAAAAAAAACAACACTTTGGGCTTCTTGGGAATTAGAAATCCTTAATTCTGCTCCTTAAGTCAAGGCAGCCGAGCCAGCCCGGCGTCCCCCAAAAACACGTTTTTCCCCAAATTCCTTCTCTCCTCCACCAGCTTCCAGCCCTCCCAGTTCCCGCTGTATTTCGGCTTTCTGAGTAAAGAGAGTTCCTGATGCTCCTCGGCTGCTTCCAGCAGCGTTTCCACCCCCTAAAGGGTCTGGATTTGGGAAGAAAGCAGCTGGAAGTGGAGGGGCGAGAGGGAATTCACCCCCGACAGGGACATTCCGAGCAGGAAACTGAACCCAAACCCCCCCGAAACCTGCACAGGGAGGGGAGAAAGTGAGTTAATTCAGGAGCAGCAGCAGGAAACACTGGCTGGAGGTGCTGGAAAGGCTGGAATTGTTACCGAGCTTGTCGTTATTCCCTGAATTATTCCCACTTACCCCAAACAGAGCTTTATTTCACCTTTTTCCTGCAGAGCTTCGCCATTACTTTTTAACTTTTGTTTTTACCTTTCCCTTCATTTTTTTAACCTTTCCCTTCATTTTTTTTACCTTTCCCTTCACCTTCTTAGTTTTTACCTCTTCCTTCATTTTCCTGGCCTCCCTTTTCCCTTCCCTTCCCTGCTCAGCCCTACCCCGGGCATGGATCACCTGCACTGAGACAGGAGGGGGGAAAAAAAAGGTGGATTTAAGCAAATTACAGCGTTTGATCCCAGCAGAGCCCAAAACCCGTCCCCAGAACTCCTGGGAAAAGCTCAAAATATCAACTACAGAACCGAGAACGCCTCGGAAAAGCAAAATATACAAAAAAAGCCCCCAAAGCACTGAATAATTCCACAGAAACGTTCCCCCGTCTGACACAAACCCCAAAGATCGTGAGGGAATCGGGATAAAAAGCGGGGAAGGGGTGGTGGGACACCCCCCCTGACCTTTGGGAGCTGGGAATTGTCCCCCAAAGCCTCGGAGCGTTTCTTTTAGTTCTCTTTTAAAAAAGGAGCCCCAGAAAAGCCCAACTGGTGGCACTGACTCTGCCCCTGTCGCTCGAGGGACTCCGTGGGGGGTTAATTCTGTTACGATTTGGGGTTAATTAGTTGTGGTTTAGAATTAATTAGCCCCCTTCCAGCCCCTAAAAGTCCCTTTTTTTCTCCCCCACGTGCCAGGAGCTGCCAAAGCTCTGGACCTTCCCTCTGGCAGGTTTGCTAAAACCACCCGAAACGAACCCAAAACCCAGCCTGATCCACTCACCACCCCCTCCCCAAAAAGGCAAAGCCTTTGGGGAAGGGTTTGCCCCAAACTGCTGGGTTTTGGATACCGGGACGCAGATTTTTGGGGAGGAATCGGCGGAAGCTGCTGGTCCTGGAGAGGAGGTGCAGGAACCGGCCAGAGCCTCGACCCCCCCAATTCTGCCCGGGGACCCCTCGCTCCCCACCCTGACAGGCGGCTACAGAAGCACTAATTAGCTTATTCCTAAAAGAATTAATTAGTCGGGGCCCAAAACGGGGCCCTGATACGTCCCCGGAGGGCGGCGGGAGCAGGGAGGCGATTCCAGCCCCTTCCCGCTCTCCGGATGGAATCACCAACCGCAACTCAACATTTTGGGGGGAGGCCACGACTGAAAAACCCCCTCCAGGAGCCGCCCGGACCCTCCCGGTTCGTTCTCTCCGTGCCCGGATCCGCCGGAGCGCCGAGGGAACGCGGGACCCGTTTACCGGGATAAAGGAACGGGATCAAACCCAACGGAGGAGCTCGTTTTGGAGTCACCAGCACCTCGGGAGGAGGGACTTTGCCCCTGCCAGAGCCCCGGGGGCCGGATCCTCAACAATCCCCGTCTCCCCTCGCCAAAGGAGCTGGAGGTCCGAGGTCCAGGCAGGCGAATTCCAGGCGGGACGGGCGGTGGGGGGAGGCCGGGACGGGGCTACGCGTCCCCCGGCCCCGCGTTGGTCTTCTTGAGCAGCTTCCTCAGGTTGGGGGACATGAAGTAGGGCTTCTCCGCCGAGCCGTCGTTCCTCTCCAGGTCTTCCACTGCCAAGAGAAAACCGCCCCCCGGCCCCGCAGGCGGGGCAGGATACGGGCCGGGCTCAGCGGGGGCTCCCGGCACCGATGGGATCCTCTCACCACCACCCCGGACCGAACAAAGTCTCTGTGCTCGCCCAGGGCTTCCTCCCTTCTCCCCCTCTGTCACAACAAAGCTCCCCCCTCTCCCTTTTCCCAGGAGCGCCGGGAACAGCCCGCGGGGATTCGGGAGAAAGCGGGAATTCGGGTGTTTGGTTACTCCGGGGAGGAAAAGTCAGAACAGAGCCGAGGGAAAAGAGGTGCCCTGGAGGGAAGGGAGGTTCCCTGGAGGGAAGGGAGGTCCACTGGAGGGAAGGGAGGTCCCCTCAGCTCCTCCAAGGGGCTCTGGACACCAATGCAAAGCAATTCCCCTTGGGATTCACCATTCCCAATGAGGAGCGTTCCCAACGTGCCACTGCACCACGGGGTCGGAAAATCCCAGGAAAACAACACCCCAAAACCCCAACAAACCCACAGGGCCCTGGAGCGGAGCGAGGGCACCCAGGGGGTGTTTTGGGAGGGATTTGGGTCCCTCTGGGATGGAAGTGAGAACATTAAGGTCACAGCCCCATCCTGGGAGGGCAGGGCTTGGGGTCAGCTCTGGCTGAGGGGGAGCAGCTGCTTTTATAAATCCTGATCAGCTCTGGGCTGTCTGGAGGAGAAAACTCAGCTGCATTTTTTTGGGGGGCTGTGACCCCCCCCCTCCTAGCACTTTGGGGGCTGATCTCTCTCTCTCCCCCTGAGGTCACACCCATGTGATCCCCCCCCCATCCCACTGGGGACACTCCCTCTGCTCCCCCCAGCACTGCCTCGGCCTCATGGACCCCCCCAGGCACCACAGCCCGTGTGGGGACTCCCCTCCCTTCCCCACAGGCTCCTTTTTCCTTCCTACAGCCCCCCCCGGGCCTGGATGGCCACTCGACCCCTGCCAGGGGAAACAGGACCAGCCCCTGCAGCACCCAAAGCTCCACGAGGGACCCTCTGAACCCTCGGAGTCCCGTGGGGAGGGGGGGGTCCAGCAGCAGCTCCTTGTGCTGAAGCAGCAGGTGAGAAACCAAAAGCTCTGCGGCCTCACCCAGAAACCTTCCGAGTTCTGCAGTTTGTGTAGAGAGGGGGCCGGGAAAGGGGGCCGGGAAAAGGGGGCCGGGTAAAGGGGCCAGGGGAGGGGTGAGGGAAGTTTTGCTCTGCTCTTGGAGAGGGTTGGGGCGGTGGAACCCACTGGGCCCGTCCCACAAAGCCCCTCAGATCCCTCCCGCCGGTCCTCCCACGCCCGGTGGTCAGGAACAAACATCTCTGGTCCTCCCACGCCTGGTGGTCAGGAACAAACATCTCTGGGCACCGTGTGGGGACCCGGCCGGTCCCGGCCCCGACTCCCAGCGGCGCCGGGCGGGTTCTCTGGATGCGGGAACGCGAGTTACTGGGGCAGGAAGGCGGGCTGGGCACTGAGGGTCGGCACTTCTCTACCCTAGAAGGGCTTCCAGGGCACAGAGCGGCACCAAGAAGAAGCTGCTCAGGTCGGGGGGGTCCCACAGTGCCTGCCCCCGGCCCCCTTAGCCTTGGCTATCGGCGCTTTTGGAAGGCTCGAGGTGCCCCTTCAGCAGGATCTCGCTGAGCTCGGGGGACATGTAGTAAGGCCTCTCGGGAGATCCATCGTTCCTCTCCAGGTCTTCACCTTTTCCGACCCCGGGAAGGAGCGGCCGTGAAGGGGGGAAGAGTGAAAAAAGCAGCGGAAGAGCCGTGGGAGAGAGAGAGAGAGACAGGGCGGAGATGGAGGATGGAGAACATGTGAACGAGAGACAGGAAAGGTGGAAAAGGAGGAAAAAGGGGGGGGAAAAGGGAAATTGAAGTTAGCTGCGGTTAATCCCACCAAAAAGCACCGAGAGAGAAGGAGCAGGAGGGAAGCAGGAGCTGCAGCAGGCAGGGTGAGAACACAGGTGAGGAGTCAGGAAAGGGAAAAAGCGGGAGAAAAGCACACGGAGGGAACCCCAGGGGGATTTTGGGGCCGAACCCCAGGGGGATTTTGGGGCCAAACCCCAGGGGGATTTTGGGGCCGAACCCCAGGGGGATTTTGGGGCCAAACCCCAGATCGGGCCAACTCAAGCCTGGAGGGAGGGAGAGGTTTTGCCCCCCCCCGGGGTGGGTACTCACAGAAGCAGAGGAAGAGGGTGTCCACGCACATGCCGTAGACGCTGAAGAAGCCGTGGGCGATGAGGTAGGAGCCCACGATCACCGTCTGCAAGAGATGCCGTGGTCACGCCACGGAGAGCCCGGAGCGCCCCGGCCAGGGGGAGGAGGAGGAGGAGGAAACCGCTGAATCCCGAATTCCCCAGGGGAAAGGGGGAGAAGAGAACAGGGCAGGACTGTTCGGAGCAGCCCGAGGGGGGGGACAAAAGGCCTCAGGCACGACGGCGGGGGCCAGCGCGGGGAGGGCGCGCGGCCAACAAAGGGCTGGTTGGAAAAACACCCAACAAAGACGGCCCTTGAGGCGCCGGGGGCGGGCAGGGGGCTCGCGGGGGGCGTCGCTGCCCTTCGCCTTGGGGGTCACCCCGGCCCCGGACGGTGGCGGCGGCTCACCAGGATGGGGACCCAGTAGTAATTCAGCGGCGGCGCCGTGTCCTGGACCAGCTTTATCCGCTGGGTGAAGAAGAAGAAGGCGAGGATTCCTGGGAAAGCAAGCACGGGGTGGGCACGGCGGCGGGGTGGGGAAGACAGGACACGGGACACGGGTGGGGTGACCCCAGTGGAGGTTTTGGGATGGCACAACCGGCTACGGCAGCCGGACGTCCCGAGGAGGAGCTTCCAGTGCCCGGCGCTTACCGACGCTTCCCACTATGAGGAGCTTCCCGAGGAAGAAGAGGAAATCCGTGACTTTATCTAACACGGCCACCCTGGAAACGAGAGGGAGAGATGAGACTCCACATCCGCTGCCCGCCCCAGGCTCCGATGGAAACGCGGGAGGGAAGTGCCGAGGGAGCCCGAGGACGACCTCTGGCAGCAGGAAGGACTCGGAAGTAACGGAGCAGAGCCCTCCCGGACGCCGGGATCTCACCTGATGATGTTCCTCATGAGCAGGAAGAAGGCGTTGCGGGCCGAGGTGCAGAAGTTGGTGCCGTAGATCGCGATCTAGAGCGGGCAAACGGGGCAGGGGAGAGAGAAAACGGGGCTGCACCCAGGTCACCGCTGAGGGAGGGGGCAACCAGTCCCATCTCGGGGCAGGTCTCCGGTAAATCCCACCCTGGAAGCGCTTCCTCACCCACTGACGGGTCGGGCATCGCCGAGACCCAGAGCTGAGCCCACCCACCCATAGAGGGTCCTTCCCAAAGTCAACTGAGATCAAGGTTTTCCAGCCAAGCAGCTGCAGAGCTCCACGTTCCCGTGACACAATTCCCAAAAACTGCTCAGGGAAACCCCCAGGAGCGCCGGGACACCCCCACAGCCCTCCCAGGGCATCAGTTTGGGGTGACTCTCACCATGATGTAGGCGTTCCTGTTGAGGAATTTGATGAATTTTTCCAGGCACCAGAAGCAGCACTTGAGGCAGCTCAGGAGGAACTTGGCGAACTTGTTCTCTGCGGCTGGAGGGCACCGAAATCAGCACCCAACGGATCTTCCGGCAGCGACTCCAAGGTCTCCCTGGTGGAGACCTTGTCCCACCACAGCCTTCCCCCCCCGTGCCCTGTTTCCAGCCTCCCCGTGGCTGCAGACAGCGGGATGAGCCCCGGCTGCCCTTCCCACGCTCCCACTCGCTGTTTACGTTTCCCGACGGACGCGGCACAGACTTCCCTGGCACCCGCACAGGCCCCCGGGGCAGACTGGCTGAGCCCGGAGCCGTGGCACGTCCCTTGGCTCCTGCCCCGGGAAGCTCTTCCCAGAATCCCGGATTATGGAATGGTTTGGGTTGGAGGGCACCTGGGAGCTCGTCCTGTCCCGGGCAGGGACACCTTCCGCTTCCCCAGGTCGCTCCAAGCCCCGTCCAGCCTGGCCTTGGATGATTCCAGGGATCCAGGGGCAGCCACAGCTTCTCTGGGCAACCCTTGCCAGGGCCTCCCCACCCTCACAGGGAAGGATTTCTTCCTTTTTTGGGCAAAGAGGTGACTACAGGGCTCTAAGAGGAAAACCCTGGAGCAATTCCCTGGATTCGAGCCCCGAGGAGCAGCCGACCTCACCCATCCCCTGATGGCCACCCCAGCCCCGGCACCTTTGAGCCGGTGGTCCAGGTACTCCAGCGTGACCCTGATGACCTGGACGATGGCGAGGACCAGCGCGCCGAAGGCCAGCGAGCCCGTGTGGTACCTGGAGCAACCCGGACCCATCAGAAAAGGGGGAAAAACCCCCGGGAGCCTCCCCCCGGGGCCTCCCCCCGCGCGCGGGGACGCACCGGAGCGCGCGGCCGAAGGCGGAGAAGAGCGGGAAGGCCGGCATGTCGTCGGGTTTCTTGAAGGCCCAGTAGTAGGAGGCGAAGGCGCCCGCCAGCGTCACCTGGCCCAGGGCGATGACGAAGTTGGCGAGCCAGAAGAACATGAAGACGTTGAAGAACTGCAGCACGATGAGGTACTTGTGATAGGCCGTCTCGCCGCCGTAGAAGGCGAACAGGCACTGGGCGTCGGGGCACAGCTTGGTGACGTTGCTGGTGTTGAAGGTCTGCGGGGAGAGCAGAGGTGGTGGTGGTGGCCGGGGACGTGCCCCCTTCCCCTCGAGCGTTCAGAGACGTCGTTATCCCGCTCAGCTTCCCAGGAGGGTTGGGCTCACGCCGGCTCCAAGCACGTGGTGGCTCGGGGGGGAGAACAACCCGACACAGCCGGGCTTGGAAAGCTGGAATTGCGCCAGGGAGGAGCGCGGGGGCTCCGAGAGCCATTGGGATGTTTCTCACGCAATGAAGGGTCTCGTCTCCACCAGGTCCTCACCTCTGGCTTGCAGGTCTGCCCGGAGAAGGGGCAGGCGGACTCGTTGAACACCTTGTACACGGCCTCGTTGGAGGTGGACAGGAAGCTGCGGGGTGGCTGTTAAGGAGAAACCCATTTCCCAGCCCCAAACCCAACCCCAAACCAGCCTCTGCTCCGCTCCCCACCACTCCAGGGCTGGTTTGGGGCTAAACTTCATTGATTTAAGGCAACCGGATCCCGTTCCGTGCCCGGGGGAGCCCTTTGACTCGCGGGCAGCGTCCCGGCCGGGGAACAGGGACGCAGGGCAGGGGAAGAGCAAAGGATACACGGCGGTGCTGGCCCAGTAGGCGATGCAGAGGCACAGCAGGAAGAAGGTGCACAGGGGGAACAGCAGCGAGGACATGACGTGACCCACGGCCCTGCGAGGGGACGGACACGCTGAAGTTAAAACCCGTGGCACTGGGAGCCCCCCCGATGCCAGGATGGGGGGCGGTGGCCACGGGGCGGGGGCCCGGCCAGACCTGCTGGCCTCCTTGATGAGCGCGATGGCGATGAGGATCCTCTTGCGCAGGAAGATGAGCAGCAGGACGATCACCAGCTCCACCACGCACAGGATGATCACTGCCGGGGGGACAAGGGGGAGCGCCGGGAATGGGGTTGGTGGCACGAGAACACCTTTGCCTTCCCGGGGAAAAAAACCCCTCGTGGCTCCACCCTGGGGATGTCTGGCATCGGGCAAAGCCCCTCCTTCGCAAGGAGATCCCCCCAAAAACCCCCCGTGCTCCCCCTTCCCCGGCACTCACTGAAGGCCAGCCAGGTCTGCCGCAGGTGGAGGTAGACACGAAGGTCGGTCTGAAAGCCCAGGTCCGCCAGGGACACGTCCGAACCCGCCTCCCCTTTCAGCTTCGCGTATTCCATGTAACAGTGGAAGATTCCTGCGGGGAAAAGCAAAGGATTGTCCTGTTTTCAGGGAAAAGTGGAGGTGGACACCGGCGGGCTCCGCTCAACCCCACCGGCACCGACGTTCAGGGGGAAAGCGCCTGGAAGGACACGAAGTGTGAAGTTCCATGAGGTAAATCCCACTTAAAATAGGGAGAGGAAAGTAGGGAAAAGCCAGAGGAAAGTAGGGAAAAGCCACAGAAAAGTAGGGAAAAGCCAGGGAGATGCTCCCGACCCCCCCCCGCTCACCGTATCCCAACACCAGGATCACCATGACAATCATGACCCAGACCATGATCCCGGCCAGGAAGCGCAGCAGGACGATGAAGATCAGGCTGGCCACCATGGCGATGACGAGGCCTCTGCGGGAGGAAGGCGCTGACCTGTCACAGCCCCCCCCGGGCCACCCACAGGGCACCCCAAACGTGGGACCCACGGCAGAGAGGGAGCGTGAGGAGGGGCAGAGCGGAAACCACGGGGGGAAATCATGAAATCCTGGGAATCCCTGAGTTTTGCCCCGTTTGTGCCGGCCCAGCACCCGGCTCTGCCCGCGGGGAAGGGGAGGGCCGTGCTCACATGATGATCCAGTACCAGGACACCGTGTAATCCTCGAAGATCTTCATGGCCAACTGCCGGGTCTCCAGCACCACGTTGGCTTTCCTGCGAGGCAACGGGAAACGCCGATGGAGCGGGAGCTCCGAGGAGCCCGGGGGGGGGGGACGGATCCGGGTTTCGGAGCGGGATTTCCAGCGGACACCAGACCCCGGCTCAGCTGAAACCACTCGTTCCTCACGGGGTGAAGCAGCACTAATGAATGGAGCACCTCGTTAAGCGGCTCATGGACTCACTTGGCCCCTTCCAGCAGCTCGGTGACGTTCCTGCGGCGCCCGCGGCCGTCGTCGTAGGTGGTCTCGTTGCCCACCATGATGACGCCCTTCTTAGCCTGGATGGCCGGGAAGCATCTCCGGGCCACTGGAGACAGAGAGGAGGGGTCGGCTCAGCCGGGACAACCAGCCCGAAGCCCCCCAAACGGGACCCCCAAACAGGAGCCTCTGACCCCCAAACGGGGATGGAGTGAGCGAATCGTTAACGAGCTCGTTAATGAGGATGCTAATTCCAGACGTACGTGGGGTGCTGGGGATGAGCATGGCCGGGCAATCCCTGTCCTTCAGCACCTCGATGGGACCCTGGGGAAGGAGGGGGACTGTGACCATCAGCATTCCGGGCGGGAATCACCCCCGAGGCGCCAGAACGCTGGCACTGCCACCGGAATGCTGGCACCACCACCGGAATGCCAGCACTGCCACCGGAGCACCGGCACAGCCACCGGAGCACCGGCACTGCCACCAGAGCACCGGCACTGCCACTGGGACACTGACACTGCCACCGGGACACCGGCACCGCCACCGGAATGCCGGCATCACCACCGGAATGCTGGTACAGCCACCGGAGCACCGGCACCGCCACTGGAACACCAGCACTGCCACCAGAATGCTGGCACCACCGCTGGAACGCCGGCACCACCACCAGAATGCCAGCACCGCCACCGGAGCACTGGCACCACCACTGGAATGCTGGCACTGCCACCGGAATGCCAGCACTGCCACCGGAGCACCGGCACCGCCACCGGGACGCCGCCACCGCCACCCACCTTGCGCGGGTCGAAGGCGGGCACGCAGAAGTTGCGGTAGTAGCCCAGGTCTCCGGGCGAGCCGTGGGCCGTCAGGTACGTCAGGTACCGGTCGGGGCATTTGCTGACGCAGATCTGGGGGCGGGGAGGACACGAGGGGGGGGTTGGAGGTGACGGTGGCGGGACCCCCGTCCCCCGGTGCCCCACGGGGACCCCTCGGGGCGGAGGGTCCGGGCGGTACCTGCGTGGTGGGGCACTGGAACTCCAGCAGCACCAGCGGGCTGGCGCACTTGACGATGTCGAAGTAGAAGAGGAAAGGCTTCTTCCTGCCAAAGGAAGCAAAACCACCTGGTTTGAGGGACGTTTGGGGGACCCTGGGGGCTCCCCCGGGGGGGTCTCTGGGGCGACGGGACGGGCACTCACTCGTTGGGGGTCCCCTGCTGCCCGCAGAACTGCCCGCGGCTGTCGGTGGGGTGGATCACCTTCCGGGGGTCCCCGTGGGTCCAGGCTGGGGGGCACAGGGTGGGGTTGGAGCCAGCGGGGTCACTGCAGCCCCCACAGCCCTTACAGAGGGGCGGGACCCTCGGCATGGGGGGCAACACCCCCTGAGCCCCCAGACCCTCAGCACAGGGTTCAACCCACCCCTGAGCCCCCAGACCCCCAGACCTGACCCTCAGCAAAGGGTCCAACCCCCCCTGAACCCCCAGACCCTCAGCACAGGGTCCAACCCCCTCCCGAGCCCCCAGACCCTCAGCACAGAGTCCAACCCCCCCTGAACCCCCAGACCTGACCCCCAGCACAGGGTCCAACCCCCCCCTGAACCCCCAGACCCGACCCTGAGCCCCCAGACCTGACCCTCAGCACAGGGTCCAAACCCCCCTTGAGCTCCCAGACCCCCAGACCCAACCCTCAGCACAGGGTCCAACCCCTCCCTGAGCCCCCAGACCCTCAGCAGAGGGTCCAAACCCCCCCTTGACCCCCGGCACGTACCCACGACCCCGACCACCACGTAGCCCACGATGGCCACGACCAGCAGGACGCAGCAGACGATGTCGGTGCAGCCCCTGCCAGCGGGGAGAGGAAGGTTTGGGGACCCCCGGCTTTGGGGACCCCCGGCTTTGGGGACCCCGGGGGGCTCCAGGGGGGCTCCACTTACCTGTCGTAGATGGGACCTTTAAAAGTGGGGTCGTATTTCTGCGGGGTTCCTGCGGGCGGGGAGAGGGACAGGATGGGATGGGATGGGAGGAAGGGGCTGCTCCTCCTCATCCTCACCCCAGGGCACGCAGGATAAGGGGAACCGGGAGCAAAACAATCTCCACATGCTGATTCCCTGCCGCGGAGCCGCTTCCCGGGCGCGGAAACAACCCCTCCCTTGGAAAAACCTGTTTCCACGTGGTTCTGTCCAAAAATGCCCCCGAGTCGCGGCAAGAGAGACCCGAAATCCCGCGGAAACGCAAGAGAGACCCAAAATTCCACGGAAGCACCAAAAAGCCGCGGGGGCAGAGCGGGGCTGGGGCGGGGGGGACACCTCGGGACACCGGGGGACACCCCGGGAGCCCCCCCAGCCCCGTCACAACCCCCCCGGCGCTCCGGCCCCGTCCCGCTGCTCCCGCTTTATTTTTAGGGTGGGAACTGAGCCAGCGCCGGCGCCACCGTGGGAGCCGCCCGGGGCTGGGGGGGCCCGGGGCTTTGGGGGGGTCTTTGGGGGGGCTCGGAGCAGCCCCAGGGCAGGGACGCATCTGTTTTTTTTGGGGGGGGTGGTCACAGCAGCCCCATGATGGGGACACGCTCGCTTTGGGACATTTTTTGGGGAGCGCCGGAGTTCGCTCCCCTCCCTTTCCAGCCCCGGCCGAGCCCCGATCTCCAAACCCCTACCCCAGACGCCCCCCAAAACAGCGGCCCGGAGGAAGGGGAGATCACTGCTGCAGGAAGGGGGGGTCGGATGGACCCTTTGGGACCCCCGAACCCTGATCCCGGCGCTGCGGGCGCCGCGGTGACGCCCCAGAACCGCCGGAGCCGGTTTGTCCCGGCGCCGGCTCCGACCGCGGCCGTCGGGCCGGTTCTGCGGCCGCCGGGGAGGGAGGGCGGCCCCCTCCCCTCATTACGAGCCCCCCCAGACCCCCAAAACCGCGCCCTGAGCCCTCAGCGGACCCCCCCGAACCCCCCAAACCCGCGGCCCCTTCCGTGCGGGGCGCGGCCGCTTTTGCTTTCGCTTTGCTTCGCTTTTTATTGCCCCCTTTTTCCGCCCATTTTGGGTTCGGTTTTTCCGCCTTTCTCCGCGGCCCTTTTGACTCCGTCCGCGCCCAGCCGGGGGCCGAGGGGGCCCCGACCCGCGGGGAACCCCCAGAGGTGCCTCCCAAACCGCGGGGGACCCCCCTAAAAGTGCCTCCGGCCCGCGGCGGACGGTGCCCCCGACCCCCGGCGATGCTCCAAAGGTGCCCCCGACCCCCGGCGAACCCCCGCCGGTGCCCCCGACCCCGGGCCGCGCTGCCGAAGCCCAGGGTCCCCCCCGCCCCGGCAGCCCCCCCCGAGCCCCCCGTTACCGTGTTTGCCGTAGTAATTGTCCCCCTGTCCCCCCATCCCGGCGAGCGCCCGGTGGCCCCGGAGCCTCCGCCGTGCCCGTCCCCGTCCGAGCCGGGCTGGGCTGGGCTGGGCCGGCCCCTCCTCCGTCACAGTCCCCCAAAATCCGCCCTCCGGGGCGTAAACACGGCCCGAACCCCGCCCCGGAGAGCACCGGCTCCGGGGGACACCGGGGGACACCGGGGGGAAACCGGGGGGAAACCGGGGGGGCTCCGCCGGGCACCGGCAGCGGGGGAACCGGGGGGAACCGGCACCGGGAGAAACTGGGGGGCTCCGAGGGGCACCGGAGGGCTCGGGCACCGGGGGGAACCCTCTCTGGCACCGGTGGAACCGGCTCCGGTACCGAGAGGCTCCGGCGGGCACGGGGGGGAACCGGCTCCGGTACCGGTACCGAGGGGCACCGGGGCGCGGTCCGGGCCCCCCAAACCGAGCCCAAAGGTCGGGAACGGGCGGGAAATCTCCGGTTCCAGCCGGGAAAAGGGGCTGGAGGGCGGTGCCACCGCCCGGTGACGCCGGTTCCATCCCCGCCCCGGTTCCATTCGGGTAAATAAATCACCGGGAACAGCGGCGGGATCCCGGCGCCCATAGGCCGCCGGTGATGTCAGGGCTGCGGGTCCCGTCCCCCCCCTCCGAACCCCCCCGCGCGAAGGGAACAAAGGCCGGGCCGGGGGGACCCCCTCGCCCCGGGAAAAGGGGGGGACCAGGAGGGTCCCGCCGCGGCCCCGCGAGCTGGGGGGCTCCGGGGGGCGCCGGGGCCGCGGATCCCCCCCCGGGAAGGGGGCCCGGGGCCGCCTCCCCTGTCCCCCCCTCCCTGGGTCCCCCCCCCGGGTGGGGGGGCGCCCCAGGGTCCCCCTCCCCTGGGCCCCCCCCCCTCCCGGGGGCCCCCCCCCCCCCCCAAATACACGCGAAGGCCCCGCCCCTGCAGCCCCCTTGAGGGGGTCCCAGGGGCTGAACGGGGGGTCCTCAACGCGGGGGGGGTCCCCAAACGTGGGAGTCCCCGAATATGGGGGTCCTCCCTCAAACGTGAGCATCCTAAAATCAGGGGACCCCGCAAGCCTGGATGGGGGGAGTCTAAAACCCCTGGGGATCCCCCCCAAGCCGGGGGGGTCCCCGACCCTGAGGGTCCCCCAAAAAAAACCCTGAGGGTGCCCAAAATCTGCGAGTCCCCAAACCCGAGGGGCTGCCCGGGGGTGGGGTCCCCAGACCCGGGGGGGTCTCGGGGTGGGTGGGGGATGCCCGGTACCGTAATCGCCGTCCGGGTCCGGGTCCCTCCTGCCCGCGGGTCGGTCCATGGCGGTTCCTCCGCCGCTTCCCCGGGACCCCCCCGGGACCCCCCCGGCACCCCCGGGCTGCGGCTGCGGGCGGGGCGGCTCCGAGCCCGGCCCCCGGCCCCGACCACCGGCTCCCCCCACCCCCGGCACCGACCCGCCCCCGGGGCCGGGCCCGGAGTCGTCCCGCCCCGCCCGGGGCTCCGCTGGGACCGGGGGATGCGGGGAGGGACAAAACGGGGGTCTGGGGGTGCGGGGGTCCTCCGGGGTGGGGTTGTGAGGGGACAGGGACTACCCGGAGGGAGATTCGGGGGTCTGGGGGGGCGAGGATGCTCCAGAGTGGGAGATGTGGAGGTGCGAGGAGCCCGGGGGGGGAATCGGGGGGTTTGGGGGTGCGGGCACCTCCCGGAGTGGGGATACGGGGGTCTGGGGGTCCAAAAACCCCACCCCGGTGGGGGATCTGGGGGTACAGGGACTCCCCTGGTGGGGGTCCGGGGGACTGGGAGTGCGGGGACCCCCCCAAGGTGGGGGGATCTGGTGGTCGGGGGAGTGCGGTTCCCCCCAAAGTGGGGCATACGGGGGCTGCGGGGCCCCCCCACGAATCTGGGGGTGCAGAGACCCCCAGGGTGGGGTACCTGCTCCCCCAGGAGCTGCCCACCCCCCTGAGCCATCTCGGGGTCCCCTGGATTTGGGGGGGGGTCCCACCACCCCACATCCCCCCCCCCAAGGCCGTGGGGTCGAGGTGGCCGGAGCCCCTCGGGGAATGGCCGAGCCCGGGGGTCCCCCCCCTCCAGGCGCAGGGGTGGGACCCTCGGCGGGGGGTTTGGGGGGGGGTGTCCGTGTGTCCGTCCCGTCCCCTTTAAGGCCCCGCGCGCCCCTGGGCGCAGCCGCTCACCTGGGCAGGTGACGGTGCCGCAGGTGGTGACGGTGCCGCGCGGGCGCCATGGCCGCCTCCGCCCTCTTCATCCTGGACCTCAAGGGGAAGGTGAGACCCTCCCCACCACCCCACGACCACCCCAAACCCCCCCGGGGGGGACCCCGCTGTCCCCGCTCACCTCGAAGGTCAGCCGAGGTCGGCGGCGGTGACCCCCGTGACCCCGGGGATGGGGTGACAGGTTTGGGACTGGGAGGGTCCCCCCCGTTCTGACCCTCCCACCCTGCTACACCCACCCCAAACCCCCCCCCCCCGTGTCTCCAGGGTTTGGGGGACACCCCACTGTCCCCTCTGCCCTTGAAGGTCAGCGGTGGTGACCCCCATGACCCCAGGAATGGGGTGACAGGTTTGGGACTGGGAGGGAGGGTCCTCCCCGTTCTGACCCTCCCACCCTGCTACACCCACCCCAAACCCTCCTCCCCCGGGTCTCCAGGGTGGGGGGGACACCCCACTGTCCCCTCTGCCCTTGAAGGTCAGCCAAGGTCAGCGGCGGTGACCCCGTGACCCCGGGCATGGGGTGAGCGATTTTGGGGGGGGGTTCCCCCATTCCTGACCCCCCCTCCCCTCGCCCCACAG
>NW_020938688.1:0-439 GCF_003984885.1 Neopelma chrysocephalum
TCCCTCTCACCTTGACGGCCACGTGCAGCTTCGCCGTCTTCTTGGAGGGCCCTGAGGCCTTGAGCTCCCGCCCCATCCCAGGGCTTTCCCAGGGTTTTTCCCACCCTCCCTCTCACCTTGACGGCCACGTTCTTGGAGGGCCCTGAGGCCTTGAGCTTCCACCCCATCCCAGGGTTTTTTCCCCTGGGTTTCCCCCCCCCCCCCTCACCCTGACGGCCACGTGCAGCTTTGCCGCCTTCTTGGAGGGCCCCGAGGCCTTGAGCTCCCACCCCATCCAGGGCCTTTCCCGGGGTTTTCCCACCCCTCCCTCTCACCTTGACGGCCACGTTCTTGGAGGGCCCCGAGGCCTTGAGCTCCCACCCCATCCCGGGTCTTTCCCATGGTTTTTCCCACCCTCCCTCTCACCTTGACGGCCACGTGCAGCTTCGCCGTCTTCTTG
>NW_020938689.1:0-439 GCF_003984885.1 Neopelma chrysocephalum
TCCCTCTCACCTTGACGGCCACGTGCAGCTTCGCCGTCTTCTTGGAGGGCCCTGAGGCCTTGAGCTCCCGCCCCATCCCAGGGCTTTCCCAGGGTTTTTCCCACCCTCCCTCTCACCTTGACGGCCACGTTCTTGGAGGGCCCTGAGGCCTTGAGCTTCCACCCCATCCCAGGGTTTTTTCCCCTGGGTTTCCCCCCCCCCCCCTCACCCTGACGGCCACGTGCAGCTTTGCCGCCTTCTTGGAGGGCCCCGAGGCCTTGAGCTCCCACCCCATCCAGGGCCTTTCCCGGGGTTTTCCCACCCCTCCCTCTCACCTTGACGGCCACGTTCTTGGAGGGCCCCGAGGCCTTGAGCTCCCACCCCATCCCGGGTCTTTCCCATGGTTTTTCCCACCCTCCCTCTCACCTTGACGGCCACGTGCAGCTTCGCCGTCTTCTTG
>NW_020938690.1:0-4006 GCF_003984885.1 Neopelma chrysocephalum
CATTCCAGACCAGTTCCCACAGGTCTTTTCCCATCTTAGACCAGTTCCAATGGGTCTTTTCCCATTCCAGACCAGTTCCCATTAGTCTCTTCCCATTCCAGACCACTTCCCATGGGTCTCTTCCCATTCCAGACCACTTCCCACAGGTCTTTCCCATCCTAGACCAGTTCCAACCGGTCTTTCCCCATTCCAGACCAATTCCTATTGGTCTTTTCCAATTCAGACCAGTTCCCATTAGTATCTTCTTATCTCAGACCAGTTCCAATCACTCTTTCCCCATTCCAGACCAGTTTCCATTGGTCTTTTCCAATCCCAGGCCAGTCCTGACCCATATTTTCCCACTTCAGACCAGCCCTGATCAGTATTTTCTGATCCCAGATCAGTTCCCGGTGGTATTTTCCAATTCCAGACAACTCCTGAGTCCACTTGTCTGTGCCCCCATTCCCCCCCCTCTGTGCCCCCATTCCCCTCTATCTGTGCCCCCATTCCCATCTATCTGTGCCCCCATTCCCCTCTATCTGTGCCCCCATTCCCCTCTATCTGTCCCCTCATTCCCCTCTATCTGTGCCCCCATTCCCACCTATCTGTGCCCCCATTCCCACCCATCCATGCCCCCATTCCCACCCGTTCTGTGCCCCGATCCCAACCCATCTGTGCCCCCATTCCCACCTGTCTGTGCCCCCATTCCCACCCCTCCGTGCCCCCATTCCCACCCCTCTGTACCTACCTCTGGTTAACTCAATACCTTTTTTCTGAATCTTCTTCTTCTTCTTGCTGGGGGATTTCTCCTCCCCGTCCTCCTCCATCGGCCTCTTCATGGGGGTCACGGCGTAGGTGGTGCTGGGCGGGATCTGGACTGTGGGGGGACCAGCACAAGCAGCCCCTCAAACTCTCTGCTCTCCCACCCCAGAGCCGGGGAGGGAGGGAGGTCGGGGGCTGTTCCTTCCCCGCCCAGTACGTACCAGTATAATCGACTGGGTTCTCGTTCTTTGGTTTCTTGGGCATTTTGGAGGGCAGGGGGTCCATGCCCAGGACCTTGTGGAGCTGGCCGAAGGCGGCGAGCCGCAGGGCGTGCTGGGGAGAGGAGGGGGTGTCAGCCAGGGGGGGGTCACTGGGGACCCGCTGCCCTCAACCCCCAACCCCCCCCTGCACACCAAACCCTCAGCCCTTGGCGGGACTCTCTGGATTGACCGTTTTCCGGGGGTTTAACCCAAAAATGGGGGCGGGAACAAGTCACTCCTCAACACCTGATTCTTTGCTCTGGTTGGGCCAAGCCCCGTGGGGCCCGTGCGGGCGGCCCGGGCTCGGCCACCAGTGGCCACGGGGCACTAAGTCTACGTTGGCCAACGGGGCCGGGAGCGGCGGGCGAGCCGGGGGATTCCGCAGGGTCTGGAGGTCACACTATACCTGAGCACTCTGTGTGATATCTTCCCTTTGTTGTCTGTCTAGATGCCCAATAGCATCAGTGGCTTCTTTTTCACAAGGGTCATAAATACCAGAACCATCTGAAGGCAGGAAACAAGGAAGATATGCAGAGAATTATCCCGGGGCTCTCTAAAGAGACTAAACTAAAGTTCCCTGGGGGCGGCACCAACGCTCCAAGAGCGCGGGGACACGGCCACGATCCGGCCACGATCCAGGAGCTCTGGGACTCCCCGGGCTCGTTTTCCACGGACACTCTGTGGGAAAATCTGCTCCCGACCTCTCCGGGAGCCGAGCGGTCCCTCCCTCTCTCTACGGGGGGCTGAGGTGGCTCTGAGCCGGGGACGGTTCCCGGTATAATTCCCGGAGCCGGACGCGCGCGCGGAACACGACGAGGGACCCCCCGCGCTCCTCCCGGCGCCGCTTCCCGGCGGGAATGGGCGGCTCACCTGGCATGACGATGCCCGAGGCCAGGCACTCCAGCACCCGGCGCAGCGCCTCGCCCGCGCCCATGGGCCGGTTGGCCGTGCCGATGGATTTCTCACACAGCAGCTCCAGAGGCTGCAAGGAAAGGAGGGATGTGAGGGGCGGGCGGGGGGAGCCCCCGGGGAGGGAACCCCCGGGAGAGGGACCCCTGAAAGGAATTCTGGGAGAGGGACTCCAGAAAGGAATCCTGGGAGAGGGACTCTGGGGGAGGGACCCCGGGAGAGGGACCCCTGAAAGGAATTCTGGGAGAGGGACCCCTGGAGAGGGACCCCTGGAGAGGGACCCCAGAAAGGAGTCCTGGGAGGGACTCTGGGAGAGGGACTTGGAGAAGGATCCTGGGAGAGGGATCCCAGAGAGGGACTCCGGGAGAGAGATCCCGGAGAGGGATCCTGGAAGAGGGATCCCAGAGAAGGATCCTGGGAGAGGGACCTCAGGAGAGGGATCCTGGAGAGGGATCCTGGGAAAGGGACCTCAGAGAGGTATCCTGGGAGAGGGACCTTGGAGAGGGACTCCAGGGGAGGGACCCCGGGAGAGGGACCTGGAGAGGGATCCTGGGAGAGGGATCCGGGAGAGGGACCCTGGAGAGGGACCCCGGAGAAGGATCCTGGGAGAGGGACCTCAGAGAGGGACTCCGGGAGAGGGATCCCAGAGAGGGATCCTGGGAGAGGGACCCCAGAGAGGGACCCCGGAGAAGGATCCTGGGAGAGGCACCCTGGAGAGGGACTCCAGGGGACAGATCCCAGAGAGGGATCCTGGGAGAGGGACCCCAGAGAGGGATCCTGAGTGAGGAATCCTGGGAGAGGGACTTCAGGGGAAGGATCCCAGAGAGGGATCCTGGGTGAGGAATCTCAGGAGAGGGACCCCGGAGAAGAATCCTGGGAGAGAGACCTCAGAGAGGGGTCCTGGATGAGGAATCCCAGGAGAGGGACCCTGGACAGGGATCCTGGGTGAGGAATCCCGAGAGAGGGACCTCAGAGAGGGATCCTGGGAGAGGAAACCTGGGAGAGGAACCCCAGAGAGGGATCCTGGGAGAGGAATCCCAGGAAAGGGACCATGGGAAAAGGACCCCAGGAAAGGAACTCCAGGAAAGGGACCCAGCATGGAGCAGCTTCCAGTTCCCAGAGGAGGAGTCGGGCTGTGGAAATCGTGAATTGGTAAAAAGTTTGATAACAACGTGATGAGATAATTAATATAACGAGCTGATGGAACCAGGCTGTTTGATAACTGATAAAACAAGGGGTTAATGTGATCTGATAATTGATAGAACAAATTGCTCATGTGATCTGAGAATGGCCTGGTTTGATAACTGATAAAATTATTTGATAATTAATAAAACTATCTGATAGCTGACTTAAGATAGAAATATTTGATAATAATGTGATTAAAATAATTGATACTTATTAATAAAACTATTTGATGATGTAACTTGAAAACTTATGGAAATTATTTTACAATAATGTGATTTGATAATTGATATTTGATGACAACATGACTCGATAACTGATAAAGCCATTTGCCAACGATAATGGTCTGGTTTGATAACTGATAAACCAATATGTTACTAACAAGATTTTATAACTCATAAAACCACCACCAACGTGATTTGATAACTGATAAAATGGTAATAAAATGATAATAACGTGGTTTAGCAAATGATAAAACAACTCAATAATAATGTGGGTTGATAACTGATAAAGCAACTTGATAATAACGGGAGTGGATAATTGATGAAGCAATTGGATAACGATGTGAGTGGGTAATTAATAAAGCAATTTGATACCAACCTGAGGGAATAACTGATAAAGCAATTAATGGGAGTGATCATTGATAAGGCAATTAAAAATGTGGTGGGTCATTGATAAGGCAATTAACAGTCTGATAGGTCATTGATAAGAAAATTAAAAATGTGGTGGGACATTGATAAGGGAATTAAAAATGTGGTGGGTCATTGATAAGGCAATTAAAAATATGAAGGGTAATTGATAAGGCCAATAACAATGTGGTGGGTCATTGATACGATAATTAAAAATGCAATGGGCCATTGATAAGGCCAGTAACAATGTGGTGGGTCATTGATAAGGCAATTAAAAATGTGATG
>NW_020938691.1:0-4005 GCF_003984885.1 Neopelma chrysocephalum
CATTCCAGACCAGTTCCCACAGGTCTTTTCCCATCTTAGACCAGTTCCAATGGGTCTTTTCCCATTCCAGACCAGTTCCCATTAGTCTCTTCCCATTCCAGACCACTTCCCATGGGTCTCTTCCCATTCCAGACCACTTCCCACAGGTCTTTCCCATCCTAGACCAGTTCCAACCGGTCTTTCCCCATTCCAGACCAATTCCTATTGGTCTTTTCCAATTCAGACCAGTTCCCATTAGTATCTTCTTATCTCAGACCAGTTCCAATCACTCTTTCCCCATTCCAGACCAGTTTCCATTGGTCTTTTCCAATCCCAGGCCAGTCCTGACCCATATTTTCCCACTTCAGACCAGCCCTGATCAGTATTTTCTGATCCCAGATCAGTTCCCGGTGGTATTTTCCAATTCCAGACAACTCCTGAGTCCACTTGTCTGTGCCCCCATTCCCCCCCCCTGTGCCCCCATTCCCCTCTATCTGTGCCCCCATTCCCATCTATCTGTGCCCCCATTCCCCTCTATCTGTGCCCCCATTCCCCTCTATCTGTCCCCTCATTCCCCTCTATCTGTGCCCCCATTCCCACCTATCTGTGCCCCCATTCCCACCCATCCATGCCCCCATTCCCACCCGTTCTGTGCCCCGATCCCAACCCATCTGTGCCCCCATTCCCACCTGTCTGTGCCCCCATTCCCACCCCTCCGTGCCCCCATTCCCACCCCTCTGTACCTACCTCTGGTTAACTCAATACCTTTTTTCTGAATCTTCTTCTTCTTCTTGCTGGGGGATTTCTCCTCCCCGTCCTCCTCCATCGGCCTCTTCATGGGGGTCACGGCGTAGGTGGTGCTGGGCGGGATCTGGACTGTGGGGGGACCAGCACAAGCAGCCCCTCAAACTCTCTGCTCTCCCACCCCAGAGCCGGGGAGGGAGGGAGGTCGGGGGCTGTTCCTTCCCCGCCCAGTACGTACCAGTATAATCGACTGGGTTCTCGTTCTTTGGTTTCTTGGGCATTTTGGAGGGCAGGGGGTCCATGCCCAGGACCTTGTGGAGCTGGCCGAAGGCGGCGAGCCGCAGGGCGTGCTGGGGAGAGGAGGGGGTGTCAGCCAGGGGGGGGTCACTGGGGACCCGCTGCCCTCAACCCCCAACCCCCCCCTGCACACCAAACCCTCAGCCCTTGGCGGGACTCTCTGGATTGACCGTTTTCCGGGGGTTTAACCCAAAAATGGGGGCGGGAACAAGTCACTCCTCAACACCTGATTCTTTGCTCTGGTTGGGCCAAGCCCCGTGGGGCCCGTGCGGGCGGCCCGGGCTCGGCCACCAGTGGCCACGGGGCACTAAGTCTACGTTGGCCAACGGGGCCGGGAGCGGCGGGCGAGCCGGGGGATTCCGCAGGGTCTGGAGGTCACACTATACCTGAGCACTCTGTGTGATATCTTCCCTTTGTTGTCTGTCTAGATGCCCAATAGCATCAGTGGCTTCTTTTTCACAAGGGTCATAAATACCAGAACCATCTGAAGGCAGGAAACAAGGAAGATATGCAGAGAATTATCCCGGGGCTCTCTAAAGAGACTAAACTAAAGTTCCCTGGGGGCGGCACCAACGCTCCAAGAGCGCGGGGACACGGCCACGATCCGGCCACGATCCAGGAGCTCTGGGACTCCCCGGGCTCGTTTTCCACGGACACTCTGTGGGAAAATCTGCTCCCGACCTCTCCGGGAGCCGAGCGGTCCCTCCCTCTCTCTACGGGGGGCTGAGGTGGCTCTGAGCCGGGGACGGTTCCCGGTATAATTCCCGGAGCCGGACGCGCGCGCGGAACACGACGAGGGACCCCCCGCGCTCCTCCCGGCGCCGCTTCCCGGCGGGAATGGGCGGCTCACCTGGCATGACGATGCCCGAGGCCAGGCACTCCAGCACCCGGCGCAGCGCCTCGCCCGCGCCCATGGGCCGGTTGGCCGTGCCGATGGATTTCTCACACAGCAGCTCCAGAGGCTGCAAGGAAAGGAGGGATGTGAGGGGCGGGCGGGGGGAGCCCCCGGGGAGGGAACCCCCGGGAGAGGGACCCCTGAAAGGAATTCTGGGAGAGGGACTCCAGAAAGGAATCCTGGGAGAGGGACTCTGGGGGAGGGACCCCGGGAGAGGGACCCCTGAAAGGAATTCTGGGAGAGGGACCCCTGGAGAGGGACCCCTGGAGAGGGACCCCAGAAAGGAGTCCTGGGAGGGACTCTGGGAGAGGGACTTGGAGAAGGATCCTGGGAGAGGGATCCCAGAGAGGGACTCCGGGAGAGAGATCCCGGAGAGGGATCCTGGAAGAGGGATCCCAGAGAAGGATCCTGGGAGAGGGACCTCAGGAGAGGGATCCTGGAGAGGGATCCTGGGAAAGGGACCTCAGAGAGGTATCCTGGGAGAGGGACCTTGGAGAGGGACTCCAGGGGAGGGACCCCGGGAGAGGGACCTGGAGAGGGATCCTGGGAGAGGGATCCGGGAGAGGGACCCTGGAGAGGGACCCCGGAGAAGGATCCTGGGAGAGGGACCTCAGAGAGGGACTCCGGGAGAGGGATCCCAGAGAGGGATCCTGGGAGAGGGACCCCAGAGAGGGACCCCGGAGAAGGATCCTGGGAGAGGCACCCTGGAGAGGGACTCCAGGGGACAGATCCCAGAGAGGGATCCTGGGAGAGGGACCCCAGAGAGGGATCCTGAGTGAGGAATCCTGGGAGAGGGACTTCAGGGGAAGGATCCCAGAGAGGGATCCTGGGTGAGGAATCTCAGGAGAGGGACCCCGGAGAAGAATCCTGGGAGAGAGACCTCAGAGAGGGGTCCTGGATGAGGAATCCCAGGAGAGGGACCCTGGACAGGGATCCTGGGTGAGGAATCCCGAGAGAGGGACCTCAGAGAGGGATCCTGGGAGAGGAAACCTGGGAGAGGAACCCCAGAGAGGGATCCTGGGAGAGGAATCCCAGGAAAGGGACCATGGGAAAAGGACCCCAGGAAAGGAACTCCAGGAAAGGGACCCAGCACGGAGCAGCTTCCAGTTCCCAGAGGAGGAGTCGGGCTGTGGAAATCGTGAATTGGTAAAAAGTTTGATAACAACGTGATGAGATAATTAATATAACGAGCTGATGGAACCAGGCTGTTTGATAACTGATAAAACAAGGGGTTAATGTGATCTGATAATTGATAGAACAAATTGCTCATGTGATCTGAGAATGGCCTGGTTTGATAACTGATAAAATTATTTGATAATTAATAAAACTATCTGATAGCTGACTTAAGATAGAAATATTTGATAATAATGTGATTAAAATAATTGATACTTATTAATAAAACTATTTGATGATGTAACTTGAAAACTTATGGAAATTATTTTACAATAATGTGATTTGATAATTGATATTTGATGACAACATGACTCGATAACTGATAAAGCCATTTGCCAACGATAATGGTCTGGTTTGATAACTGATAAACCAATATGTTACTAACAAGATTTTATAACTCATAAAACCACCACCAACGTGATTTGATAACTGATAAAATGGTAATAAAATGATAATAACGTGGTTTAGCAAATGATAAAACAACTCAATAATAATGTGGGTTGATAACTGATAAAGCAACTTGATAATAACGGGAGTGGATAATTGATGAAGCAATTGGATAACGATGTGAGTGGGTAATTAATAAAGCAATTTGATACCAACCTGAGGGAATAACTGATAAAGCAATTAATGGGAGTGATCATTGATAAGGCAATTAAAAATGTGGTGGGTCATTGATAAGGCAATTAACAGTCTGATAGGTCATTGATAAGAAAATTAAAAATGTGGTGGGACATTGATAAGGGAATTAAAAATGTGGTGGGTCATTGATAAGGCAATTAAAAATATGAAGGGTAATTGATAAGGCCAATAACAATGTGGTGGGTCATTGATACGATAATTAAAAATGCAATGGGCCATTGATAAGGCCAGTAACAATGTGGTGGGTCATTGATAAGGCAATTAAAAATGTGATG
>NW_020938692.1:0-665 GCF_003984885.1 Neopelma chrysocephalum
GAGAGAGGAGAGTCAGGGGCTGGAGCACCGATCCCGATCCCGATCCCAATCCCGATCCCGTTCCCACTGACGCTCCTGATCCCACTGACGCTCCCGACCTCACTCCCGGCGGGACGAGGTCCCGGCGCTGCCAGCGCCACATCCATCGGCCTCACACCGGGGTGCGGCCCCCCCCAGACGCTCCAGAGACCCCTCAAGGTCCCCGTGACTCCAGTAGGACCCCCATGATTCCAGCGGGATTCCCGTGATTCCAGCAGGACCCCCGTGATTCCAGCGGGATTCCCATGATTCCAGCCAGACCCCCGTGATTCCAGAGGGACCCTCGTGACTTCAGCAGGACCCCCATCATTCCAGCAGGACTCTGGTGACTCTGGTTGGATCCCCGTGATTCCAGCCGGACCCCCATGATTCCAGTGGGATTCCCGTGATTCCAGCAGGACCCCCACAATTCCAGCAGGACCCCCGTGATTCCAGCGGGACTCCCATGATTCCAGTAGGATTCCCATGATTCCAGCGGGATTGCCATGATTCCAGCAGGATTCCCATGATTCCAGTGGTATTCCCATGATTCCAGCAGGACCCCCATGATTCCAGCAGGACCCCCCATGATTCCAGCAGGACCCCCATGATTCCAGCGGGACCCCCACAATTCCAGCAGGACCCCC
>NW_020938693.1:0-659 GCF_003984885.1 Neopelma chrysocephalum
GAGAGAGGAGAGTCAGGGGCTGGAGCACCGATCCCGATCCCGATCCCGATCCCGTTCCCACTGACGCTCCTGATCCCACTGACGCTCCCGACCTCACTCCCGGCGGGACGAGGTCCCGGCGCTGCCAGCGCCACATCCATCGGCCTCACACCGGGGTGCGGCCCCCCCCAGACGCTCCAGAGACCCCTCAAGGTCCCCGTGACTCCAGTAGGACCCCCATGATTCCAGCGGGATTCCCGTGATTCCAGCAGGACCCCCGTGATTCCAGCGGGATTCCCATGATTCCAGCCAGACCCCCGTGATTCCAGAGGGACCCTCGTGACTTCAGCAGGACCCCCATCATTCCAGCAGGACTCTGGTGACTCTGGTTGGATCCCCGTGATTCCAGCCGGACCCCCATGATTCCAGTGGGATTCCCGTGATTCCAGCAGGACCCCCACAATTCCAGCAGGACCCCCGTGATTCCAGCGGGACTCCCATGATTCCAGTAGGATTCCCATGATTCCAGCGGGATTGCCATGATTCCAGCAGGATTCCCATGATTCCAGTGGTATTCCCATGATTCCAGCAGGACCCCCATGATTCCAGCAGGACCCCCCATGATTCCAGCAGGACCCCCATGATTCCAGCGGGACCCCCACAATTCCAGCAGGACCCCC
>NW_020938694.1:0-3579 GCF_003984885.1 Neopelma chrysocephalum
CCCATGATTCCAGCAGGACCCTCGTGATTCCAGCAGGACTCCCATGATTCCAGCGGGACCCCCATGATTCCAGCAGGACCCCCGTCCAGCCCCATCCCAGGGCCCCAGTTCGTCGCTCCCGCGCGTCTCCCGATTCTCTGCAGCGACTCCAAAGCCCAAACTCCGTCCAGGAAGAGCCGGGAATGCTCCAAAACAAGGGAGAATCCCATTCCTGGGATGAAGAACGATGCCAACATCCCCGCCTGGGTCCGCAGAAATCCCACGGGAACAAAGACTCCGTGGCTCCACGGTTTATCTTCTGGGAATTGTGGTGATTCCATCCGGGATCCGAGTTCATCCGGGGTTAATTCCACGTGTGGAGGTTCCACAGCCAAGCTCCCGAGGCGATTCCTTCCCTGCCCGATTCCCGAACTTTGGAGAGTTCTCCTTCCACAGAAAACTGGGCACATCCCAAACTAAACCTCCTTTGGAGGAACAGAAGCCACCAGAACCCAACTGAGGCCCCAGATCCGGAGGGACGGCGGAGATTTGGTCGAAAAGGAGCCAAAGAGTGAAATCCTGCGGAATTCCGTGTGAAATGACCGGGATGACCCACGGCAGATCCCAACTCCACTGCCACATTCCATGGCTGGGTTGCCAAGAGTCCTTCAAGGCCCCTGGATTTTAGTGGGATCTGTTATTTTGGGTTCATTTCCTCGATTCTCCTCCACGTCCCCTTTTCCACGGTGGGTTTTCATTCCTCTCCCGCAGAAAATCCCGATTTCCTCACATGGAGACGGAGGCTCCGGAACGAAGTTGCCTCCGGGGCTGGAGCCCAACGTGAGCAGAGTCCCCTGGGGCCATTCCCAGGGGGAAAACGCCTGGATTTGGATCCAGCAGGAGCACTGGGGGGGTGATTCCCGGCGCACAGCCGGAAGTTGAGCTCTCCCCCTTCAACATTCCTGGATTTTCCCCTTCTATCCCAACACTCCTCACAACAACTACTTACTGTAGCCGGCGGTGGCGGAATTCCCTCCGTAGCCGTAGCTCCCGTACCCGGCCCCTGCAGCGGCACAAAACGTGGGAATGAATAAAACAGGGATTTGGAGCAGAAAATGTCCCGTCTGGCTACAAGAGCAGGCAGGGGGGTCATTCCCAAATGGGGGGATTTTGGGGAATTCTGGCCCCTCCAGGTGCTGTGGATATGATGCCAGAGGGGGATCATTTCCCTTTGGGATGTTCTGACCCCTCCAGGTGCTCTGGACACAGTTCCAGAGGGGGATCATTCCCATTTGGGGTGTTCTGGCCCATCCAAGTGCTGTGGATACGATGCCAGAGGGGGATCATTCCCATTTGGGATGTTCTGGCCCCTCCAGGTGCTGTGGACACAGTTCCAGAGGGGGTTCATTCCCATTTGGGATGTTCTGACCCCTCCAGGTGCTCTGGAAACAATTCCAGAGGGGGATCATTCCCATTTGGGATGTTCTGGCCCTCCAGGTGCTCTGAACACAATTCCAGAGGGGGATCATTTCCCTTTGAGATGTTCTGACCCCTCCAGGTGCTCTGGACACAATTCCAGAGGGGGATCATTCCCATTTGGGGTGTTCTGGCCCCTCCCAGAGGGGATATCCCTCCCTGGGTGGTCTCTGTCCCTCACCTGTGTTCATGTAGCCGCCGTGGTTCCCTCCGAAGCCGCCCCGGCCTCTCCCTCGGCCCCGGATGTTTCCGCCCCGGCCGCGGCCGCGCATGTTGGGGGGCGGGGGGGCCTCGTTGTGCATGGGGCCCCCCATGCCGAACCCCGGGTTGTGCTGCTGAAGAGAGGACAGAGGTGTCACCCCAGAGCCTCCCAAAACACCTCCCAAAACACCCGGAGGTGGCTCCGGGATGGCACAATCTTGGGAAACTGGAGGGGAACACCCGGAGCCGCGGGGGTGGGACTGGGAGCTGGGGAACCCCCAAACCCTTTTTTTTGTGGCTGTTTGCCACAAAACCTGAGGGGGTTTGGGATTGCAAACCCCAAGATCCACCTCTCCCCACCTGTCTGTACCCAGCTCCCAGACCGGGATCAGACCCCGGAGCCACGGGGGTGGAACTGGGAGCTCAGGAGCCCCCAAACCCAGAGGCTGTTTGCCACAAAACCCGAGGGGGTTTGGGATTGCAAACCCCAAGATCCACCTCTCCCCACCCGTCTGTACCTCATTCCCAGACCCAAAAAGGAATCAGACCCCAGAGCCACCGACCCCCCGAGCTGCACCCCAGAGCTGTGGAAGTGGGGATTTACTCACTTTGACTGGGAATTTGGGGCCCCCCCTGGCTGGCACGGGGGCTCTTTTCTTCTTGTTCTGCTCGATGGCCACGGGAGCGTCCGGGAACAGCTTCTCCAGGGCGGCCAGCGCCGCGTAGGCCTTGGCCACCTTCTTGTTCGAGCCGGCGCCTTGGAACTTCTGCCCGTCCACCTCCACCTGGGGAAGGGAGGAAACCACCCGTGTCAGGGGAAAAGGCACCAAAAGATGGGACCACTTGGGAAAATGAAGCATTTCTACGGTGCCTAAGGGCAATTCCAGAGCTGGAAGTGAGGCTGGATGAGGCTCTGTCCCGTTAACGAGCTTTGAAGGGTCTTTTTCAACCCGAACCACTTGGGTTTGAAGGTTTAAACTCCTGGGAACGGGGATGAGGCGGCTTCCCAAGCTCTTTTCCCACCCAGCCCGCCCCGGATTGGGATGATCCGAGCTCCTGGGAAGGGGATGGAGCCCAGGTGCCCCCTCCTCACCTCCATGACGAAGCGCTTGTCGTGGCTGCCGCCCGTCTCCGAGATCAGCTCGTACTTCAGCCCGCGCCGCTTCTCGTTCAGCTCCATCACGGGGTTCTTCCCGTGCTTTGTCAGGATTGGTCCCTGCTGCTTCACGTTCTGCAAGGGGAGAAGGGCGGCTGAACCCCCAGAAAACACCCCCAGTGGAACCCCGGAGCTGCTTCTTCCCTTTGGGAAGCGACGCCACGAAGCCACGTCTGCCTCGGGTTTTACCCACGACCCGGAGAAGCAACGGTCACCCCCAGGTTGTGTCCCCCCACCCTGAGGTTGTGTCCCCACCCCTTGAGGCCGTGTTTCCCCCCTGTGCTCACCTCAGGGGTCTGATCAGCCGGGGGCGAGGCCGCCGTGGGCGTCGACACCGTTTCCACGACGGGCGGAGGAGCCACGACCACGGGTTTCTGCTCCGTCTCCTCCGCCGACTCGTCGCCCTTCCCGGAGTCTTTGCCTTCCACTCCGGTGGGCAACCCCATGTCTTGCAACACCTGGAGAGGTGGAGCAGGGTCAGGGGATGCGCTGGGCTCCAGGAGCTCCTGCCAGCCCCATCCACCAGACCCTGGTGCTCCGCGGTGCTCAGAATTCCCAAATCCCGCGGGCGCTCCCCAAATCCCACGGGCACCCCACCATGCCCCCATTTCCAGCCCCACACCCGCCTGTGCCCCCATTTCCACCCTTCCCCACCCGAGCACACCTGAGCCAAGCTGTTCCCACCCCATCCCGGGGCTTTTTCCCAGGGTTTTCCCACCTTCCCTCTCACCTTGACGGCCACGTGCAGCTTCGCCGTCTTCTTGGAG
>NW_020938695.1:0-3569 GCF_003984885.1 Neopelma chrysocephalum
CCCATGATTCCAGCAGGACCCTCGTGATTCCAGCAGGACTCCCATGATTCCAGCGGGACCCCCATGATTCCAGCAGGACCCCCGTCCAGCCCCATCCCAGGGCCCCAGTTCGTCGCTCCCGCGCGTCTCCCGATTCTCTGCAGCGACTCCAAAGCCCAAACTCCGTCCAGGAAGAGCCGGGAATGCTCCAAAACAAGGGAGAATCCCATTCCTGGGATGAAGAACGATGCCAACATCCCCGCCTGGGTCCGCAGAAATCCCACGGGAACAAAGACTCCGTGGCTCCACGGTTTATCTTCTGGGAATTGTGGTGATTCCATCCGGGATCCGAGTTCATCCGGGGTTAATTCCACGTGTGGAGGTTCCACAGCCAAGCTCCCGAGGCGATTCCTTCCCTGCCCGATTCCCGAACTTTGGAGAGTTCTCCTTCCACAGAAAACTGGGCACATCCCAAACTAAACCTCCTTTGGAGGAACAGAAGCCACCAGAACCCAACTGAGGCCCCAGATCCGGAGGGACGGCGGAGATTTGGTCGAAAAGGAGCCAAAGAGTGAAATCCTGCGGAATTCCGTGTGAAATGACCGGGATGACCCACGGCAGATCCCAACTCCACTGCCACATTCCATGGCTGGGTTGCCAAGAGTCCTTCAAGGCCCCTGGATTTTAGTGGGATCTGTTATTTTGGGTTCATTTCCTCGATTCTCCTCCACGTCCCCTTTTCCACGGTGGGTTTTCATTCCTCTCCCGCAGAAAATCCCGATTTCCTCACATGGAGACGGAGGCTCCGGAACGAAGTTGCCTCCGGGGCTGGAGCCCAACGTGAGCAGAGTCCCCTGGGGCCATTCCCAGGGGGAAAACGCCTGGATTTGGATCCAGCAGGAGCACTGGGGGGGTGATTCCCGGCGCACAGCCGGAAGTTGAGCTCTCCCCCTTCAACATTCCTGGATTTTCCCCTTCTATCCCAACACTCCTCACAACAACTACTTACTGTAGCCGGCGGTGGCGGAATTCCCTCCGTAGCCGTAGCTCCCGTACCCGGCCCCTGCAGCGGCACAAAACGTGGGAATGAATAAAACAGGGATTTGGAGCAGAAAATGTCCCGTCTGGCTACAAGAGCAGGCAGGGGGGTCATTCCCAAATGGGGGGATTTTGGGGAATTCTGGCCCCTCCAGGTGCTGTGGATATGATGCCAGAGGGGGATCATTTCCCTTTGGGATGTTCTGACCCCTCCAGGTGCTCTGGACACAGTTCCAGAGGGGGATCATTCCCATTTGGGGTGTTCTGGCCCATCCAAGTGCTGTGGATACGATGCCAGAGGGGGATCATTCCCATTTGGGATGTTCTGGCCCCTCCAGGTGCTGTGGACACAGTTCCAGAGGGGGTTCATTCCCATTTGGGATGTTCTGACCCCTCCAGGTGCTCTGGAAACAATTCCAGAGGGGGATCATTCCCATTTGGGATGTTCTGGCCCTCCAGGTGCTCTGAACACAATTCCAGAGGGGGATCATTTCCCTTTGAGATGTTCTGACCCCTCCAGGTGCTCTGGACACAATTCCAGAGGGGGATCATTCCCATTTGGGGTGTTCTGGCCCCTCCCAGAGGGGATATCCCTCCCTGGGTGGTCTCTGTCCCTCACCTGTGTTCATGTAGCCGCCGTGGTTCCCTCCGAAGCCACCCCGGCCTCTCCCTCGGCCCCGGATGTTTCCGCCCCGGCCGCGGCCGCGCATGTTGGGGGGCGGGGGGGCCTCGTTGTGCATGGGGCCCCCCATGCCAAACCCCGGGTTGTGCTGCTGAAGAGAGGACAGAGGTGTCACCCCAGAGCCTCCCAAAACACCTCCCAAAACACCCGGAGGTGGCTCCGGGATGGCACAATCTTGGGAAACTGGAGGGGAACACCCGGAGCCGCGGGGGTGGGACTGGGAGCTGGGGAACCCCCAAACCCTTTTTTTTGTGGCTGTTTGCCACAAAACCTGAGGGGGTTTGGGATTGCAAACCCCAAGATCCACCTCTCCCCACCTGTCTGTACCCAGCTCCCAGACCGGGATCAGACCCCGGAGCCACGGGGGTGGAACTGGGAGCTCAGGAGCCCCCAAACCCAGAGGCTGTTTGCCACAAAACCCGAGGGGGTTTGGGATTGCAAACCCCAAGATCCACCTCTCCCCACCCGTCTGTACCTCATTCCCAGACCCAAAAAGGAATCAGACCCCAGAGCCACCGACCCCCCGAGCTGCACCCCAGAGCTGTGGAAGTGGGGATTTACTCACTTTGACTGGGAATTTGGGGCCCCCCCTGGCTGGCACGGGGGCTCTTTTCTTCTTGTTCTGCTCGATGGCCACGGGAGCGTCCGGGAACAGCTTCTCCAGGGCGGCCAGCGCCGCGTAGGCCTTGGCCACCTTCTTGTTCGAGCCGGCGCCTTGGAACTTCTGCCCGTCCACCTCCACCTGGGGAAGGGAGGAAACCACCCGTGTCAGGGGAAAAGGCACCAAAAGATGGGACCACTTGGGAAAATGAAGCATTTCTACGGTGCCTAAGGGCAATTCCAGAGCTGGAAGTGAGGCTGGATGAGGCTCTGTCCCGTTAACGAGCTTTGAAGGGTCTTTTTCAACCCGAACCACTTGGGTTTGAAGGTTTAAACTCCTGGGAACGGGGATGAGGCGGCTTCCCAAGCTCTTTTCCCACCCAGCCCGCCCCGGATTGGGATGATCCGAGCTCCTGGGAAGGGGATGGAGCCCAGGTGCCCCCTCCTCACCTCCATGACGAAGCGCTTGTCATGGCTGCCGCCCGTCTCCGAGATCAGCTCGTACTTCAGCCCGCGCCGCTTCTCGTTCAGCTCCATCACGGGGTTCTTCCCGTGCTTTGTCAGGATTGGTCCCTGCTGCTTCACGTTCTGCGAGGGGAGAAGGGCGGCTGAACCCCCAGAAAACACCCCCAGTGGAACCCCGGAGCTGCTTCTTCCCTTTGGGAAGCGACGCCACGAAGCCACGTCTGCCTCGGGTTTTACCCACGACCCGGAGAAGCAACGGTCACCCCCAGGCTGTGTCCCCCACCCTGAGGTTGTCTCCCCACCCCTTGAGGCCGTGTCCCCCTCGCTGTGCTCACCTCGGGGGTCTGATCAGCCGGGGGCGAGGCCGCCGTGGGCGTCGACACCGTTTCCACGACGGGCGGAGGAGCCACGACCACGGGTTTCTGCTCCGTCTCCTCCGCCGACTCGTCGCCCTTCCCGGAGTCTTTGCCTTCCACTCCGGTGGGCAACCCCATGTCTTGCAACACCTGGAGAGGTGGAGCGGGGTCAGGGCCCACGCTGGGCTCCAGGGGCTCCTGCCTGCCCCACCCACCAGACCCCGGCGCTCGGCATTCCCAAATCCCGCAGGCGCTCCCCGAATCCCACGGGCACCCCACCGTGCCCCCATTTCCAGCCCCACACCCGCCTGTGCCCCCATTTCCACCCTTCCCCACCCGAGCACACCTGAGCCAAGCTGTTCCCACCCCATCCCGGGGCTTTTTCCCAGGGTTTTCCCACCTTCCCTCTCACCTTGACGGCCACGTGCAGCTTCGCCGTCTTCTTGGAG
>NW_020938696.1:0-455 GCF_003984885.1 Neopelma chrysocephalum
GACGGCCACGTGCAGCTTCGCCGTCTTCTTGGAGGGCCCCGAGGCCTCGAAGGTGCTGCCGTCGATCTCCACGGACATGGTGAAGATGGGGGCGTGCACGGGGCCGGTCTGGGACACCAGTTTGTACTGCAGCCCCGGCTTGAGCTGGTTCAGCTTCATCAGGGCGTTCATGGCCTGCGGCGGCTCCAGCTTCTCCTCTGGGGGAAGAACCCACGCGGCGCTTGGTTCCCAACAGGACCCAAAAGTGATCCCACACCGGCATTTCCCGGTTTTGGACCGGTTGGAATTGGTGATTTTTTATCTCAGAGCGGGTCCTGATGGGCCTTTGCCACTCCCAGACCAGTCTTTTCCCATTCCAGACTGGTTCCTGTCAATCTTTCCCAATTTAGAGCAGTTCCCATTGGTCTGTTCCCATTCCAGACCAGTTCCCACAGGTCTTTTCCCATCTTAGACCA
>NW_020938697.1:0-455 GCF_003984885.1 Neopelma chrysocephalum
GACGGCCACGTGCAGCTTCGCCGTCTTCTTGGAGGGCCCCGAGGCCTCGAAGGTGCTGCCGTCGATCTCCACGGACATGGTGAAGATGGGGGCGTGCACGGGGCCGGTCTGGGACACCAGTTTGTACTGCAGCCCCGGCTTGAGCTGGTTCAGCTTCATCAGGGCGTTCATGGCCTGCGGCGGCTCCAGCTTCTCCTCTGGGGGAAGAACCCACGCGGCGCTTGGTTCCCAACAGGACCCAAAAGTGATCCCACACCGCCATTTCCCGGTTTTGGACCGGTTGGAATTGGTGATTTTTTATCTCAGAGCGGGTCCTGATGGGCCTTTGCCACTCCCAGACCAGTCTTTTCCCATTCCAGACTGGTTCCTGTCAATCTTTCCCAATTTAGAGCAGTTCCCATTGGTCTGTTCCCATTCCAGACCAGTTCCCACAGGTCTTTTCCCATCTTAGACCA
>NW_020938698.1:0-1801 GCF_003984885.1 Neopelma chrysocephalum
GCACTGGAAGGGCACTGGGAGATGGTGGGATGGCACTGGGAAGAGTTGGGAGGACACTGGGAAGGACTGGGATGGCACTGGGAGGAACTGGGATGGCACTGGGAAGGGCTGGGATGGCACCTGGAGGTTACTGTGAGACTTTCTGGGAGTTTTTGCCCCAAAACCCAACTCCAACGCCCTGGGAGGGTCCGGGAGCTCTGGGAAGTCTCCGGGATTGTCCCTGCGGTCCTGAATTCCTGGGAATTCCCCCCGGCAGCCCCTGGATTCGCTGCACGAGAAGGGCCTGGCCGAGGATCCGCGTTACGGGACCATGAAGGGGATGGGGCTGCGCCCGGGGGGCCACGCGGGGATGGGACCCCCCCCCAGCCCCATGGACCAGCATTCCCAAGGTCGGGAATGCCGGGAGAGACCCGGGAAGGGAGGGGGGCCAGGGATAAATCCTGGGAATTCGTTGTTCTGGGGTGAAATCCTGGGTTTTTTGGGGTTGGGATTTAATCGTTCCGGGGGGTTTCTGGGGTTAAATCCTGGGGGTTGGGGAGGGTTGGATCCCTCCGGGATTAAATCCTGGATTTGGGGGATGATTGGATCACTCCAGGATCAAATCCTGGGGATTGGGGAGGGTTGGATGGCTCCAGGGGATTCCAGGATTAAATCCTGGATTTGGAGGAATGATTTTATCATTCCAGGATTAAACCCCGGATTTGGAGGAATGATTGGATCACTCCAGATTTGGAGGAATGATTGGATCACTCCAGGATTAAATCCTGGATTTGGGGGATGATTGGATCGCTCCAGGTTCAAATCTTGGGGGTTGGGGAGGGTTGAATTGCTCCAGGATTAAATCCTGGGGGTTGGGGAGGGTTGAATTGCTCCAGGATTAAATCCTGGATTTGGAGGATGATTGAATCACTCCAGGATTAAATCCTGGATTGGGAGGAATGATTGGATCACTCGAGGATTAAACCCTGGATTTGGAGGAGTGATTGGATCACTCCAGATTTGGAGGAATGATTGGATCGCTCCAGGATTAAACCCTGGATTTGGAGAAATGATTGGATCACTCCAGGATTAAAACCTGGATCTGGGGGGCTGATTTCATCCCTCCACGACTAAATCCTGGATTTAGGGAATAATTTCATCCCTCCACAACTAAACCCTGGATCTGGGGGGCTGATTCCATCCCTCCACGACTAATCCTGGATTTGAGGGGCTGATTCCATCCCTCCATGACTAAACCCTGGATCTGGGGGGACAATTTAGTCCCTCCAGGATTAAACCCTGGACCGGGGGGGGCTGATTTCATCATTCCAGAGTTAACCCCTGGATCTGGGGGGCTGATTCCATCCCTCCACAAATCCAACTCCCCTGTTTTTCCCCCCCTTTTCCAGGTTACCCGTCGCCCTTGGGCGGCTCGGAACACGCCTCCAGCCCGGTTCCATCCAACGGCCCCTCGGGGGGCTCCGGGGGCGGCTCCGGGGGTTCCCTGGAGGGCTCCGGGGGCGGCTCCGGGGCGGAGGCCCCGTCTCTGGGCCCGGGGGGCCGTGGGGCCGCGTCCCCCTTCAACGCTGCGCAGCTGCACCAGCTGCGGGCTCAGATCATGGCCTACAAGCTGCTGGCGCGGGGGCAGCCGCTCCCGGAGCATCTCCAGGTGGCCGTCCAGGGAAAACGGCCCCTGCCCGGGATGCAGCCCCAGATTCCCGCTCTACCTCCGCCCGCCGGAGCCGCCCAGGCCGCGGGAACAGCGCCCGGAGCGGGGCCGGCACCGCCCGGATACTCCAGACCTCACGGTGAGGGAGTGGGA
>NW_020938699.1:0-1812 GCF_003984885.1 Neopelma chrysocephalum
GCACTGGAAGGGCACTGGGAGATGGTGGGATGGCACTGGGAAGAGTTAGGAGGACACTGGGAAGGACTGGGATGGCACTGGGAGGAACTGGGATGGCACTGGGAAGGGCCGGGATGGCACCGGGACGTCGCTGTGAGACTTTCTGGGAGTTTTTGACCCAAAACCCGACTCCAACACCCCGGGAACGCCCTGGGAGGGTCCGGGAGCTCCGGGAAGTCTCCGGGATTGTCCCTGCAGTCCTGAATTCCCGGGAATTCCCCCCGGCAGCCCCTGGATTCGCTGCACGAGAAGGGCCTGGCCGAGGATCCGCGTTACGGGACCATGAAGGGGATGGGGCTGCGCCCGGGGGGCCACGCGGGGATGGGACCCCCCCCCAGCCCCATGGACCAGCATTCCCAAGGTCGGGAATGCCGGGAGAGACCCGGGAAGGGAGGGGGGCCAGGGATAAATCCTGGGAATTCGTTGTTCTGGGGTGAAATCCTGGGTTTTTTGGGGTTGGGATTTAATCGTTCCGGGGGGTTTCTGGGGTTAAATCCTGGGGGTTGGGGAGGGTTGGATCCCTCCGGGATTAAATCCTGGATTTGGGGGATGATTGGATCACTCCAGGATCAAATCCTGGGGATTGGGGAGGGTTGGATGGCTCCAGGGGATTCCAGGATTAAATCCTGGATTTGGAGGAATGATTTTATCATTCCAGGATTAAACCCCGGATTTGGAGGAATGATTGGATCACTCCAGATTTGGAGGAATGATTGGATCACTCCAGGATTAAATCCTGGATTTGGGGGATGATTGGATCGCTCCAGGTTCAAATCTTGGGGGTTGGGGAGGGTTGAATTGCTCCAGGATTAAATCCTGGGGGTTGGGGAGGGTTGAATTGCTCCAGGATTAAATCCTGGATTTGGAGGATGATTGAATCACTCCAGGATTAAATCCTGGATTGGGAGGAATGATTGGATCACTCGAGGATTAAACCCTGGATTTGGAGGAGTGATTGGATCACTCCAGATTTGGAGGAATGATTGGATCGCTCCAGGATTAAACCCTGGATTTGGAGAAATGATTGGATCACTCCAGGATTAAAACCTGGATCTGGGGGGCTGATTTCATCCCTCCACGACTAAATCCTGGATTTAGGGAATAATTTCATCCCTCCACAACTAAACCCTGGATCTGGGGGGCTGATTCCATCCCTCCACGACTAATCCTGGATTTGAGGGGCTGATTCCATCCCTCCATGACTAAACCCTGGATCTGGGGGGACAATTTAGTCCCTCCAGGATTAAACCCTGGACCGGGGGGGGCTGATTTCATCATTCCAGAGTTAACCCCTGGATCTGGGGGGCTGATTCCATCCCTCCACAAATCCAACTCCCCTGTTTTTCCCCCCCTTTTCCAGGTTACCCGTCGCCCTTGGGCGGCTCGGAACACGCCTCCAGCCCGGTTCCATCCAACGGCCCCTCGGGGGGCTCCGGGGGCGGCTCCGGGGGTTCCCTGGAGGGCTCCGGGGGCGGCTCCGGGGCGGAGGCCCCGTCTCTGGGCCCGGGGGGCCGTGGGGCCGCGTCCCCCTTCAACGCTGCGCAGCTGCACCAGCTGCGGGCTCAGATCATGGCCTACAAGCTGCTGGCGCGGGGGCAGCCGCTCCCGGAGCATCTCCAGGTGGCCGTCCAGGGAAAACGGCCCCTGCCCGGGATGCAGCCCCAGATTCCCGCTCTACCTCCGCCCGCCGGAGCCGCCCAGGCCGCGGGAACAGCGCCCGGAGCGGGGCCGGCACCGCCCGGATACTCCAGACCTCACGGTGAGGGAGTGGGA
>NW_020938700.1:0-4103 GCF_003984885.1 Neopelma chrysocephalum
CCCAAAAACCGACCCAGAAACCCACCAACTGACCTGAAAACTGACCCACCCACCCAAAAATCAACCCACTGACCTAAAAATCAACCCTCTGACCCCAGAAACCCACCCACTGACCCAAAAAATGACCCAGAAACCCACCCAACTGACCTAAAAATCAACCCACCGACCCAAAAAACAACCCACTGACCCAAAAACCGACTCAGAAACCAACCCACCAACCTAAAAATCAACCCACTGACCCAAAAACCCATCCACCAACCCAAAAACTCACCCACTGACCCCAAAAACTGACTCAAACACCAACCCACCAACCTAAAAATCAACCCTCTCTCATCAACTGGCTCGTCCCATGTCTCCCATGTGGGTTTTGGGGACAAACCCAGGGTTTTGGGGACCCTGTGGTTACCACAGCCCCTTCCCACGGGCCCTCCATGGGTCTGGTGATCCTGTTGTGGGATCCTTGTCATCCCTGAGCTCCCTCAGGGCTCATCCCACATCTTCTCTGTGGGTTTTGAGGACAAACCCAGGGTTTTTAAGACCCCCACCTCCAATATTTGCCCCTTCCCACGGGTCCTTCATGGGCCTGGTGATCCCATTGTGGGATCCTTGTCACCCCTGAGCTCCCTCAGGGCTCATCCCACATCTCCCCTGTGGATTTTGAGGACAAACCCAGGGTTTTGGGGATCACAGCCCCTTCCCACAGGCCCTACATGGGTCTGGTGATCCTGTTGTGGAATCCCTGTTTTCCTCGGGGATCCCTGAGTGCATCCCACATCTCCCCTGTGGGTTTTGAGGATAAATCCGGGTGTTTTGGGCCCCCTTTTGCCCACGGCTACCCCTTCCCACAGACCCTACATGGGTCTGGTGATCCCATTATGGGATCCTTGGGATCCCTGAGTGCATCCCACATCTTCCCTGTGGGTTTTGGGCCCCGATCCTGGGATTTTGGGCCCCTCTTGGCCATGGACCTACATGATCCTGGTGATCCCATCGCCGAATCCCTGTTTTCCTCAGGGATCCCTGAGCTCCCTCAGGGCTCATCCCACATCTCCCCCGTGGGTTCTGGGGCCAGATCCCGGGATTTTGGCCCACAACTGCCCCTTCCCACAGGCCCTACATGGGTCTGGTGATCCCATTATGGATCCTTGTCATCCCTGAGCTCCCATCCCACATCTCACCCGTGGGTTTTGAGAATAAGTCCCGGGATTTTGGGACCCTTTTGGATAACACAGACCCTACATGGGTCTGGTGATCCTATTGTGGGATCCTTGTCACCCCTGAGCTCCCTCAGGACTCATCCCCACATGTGGGGCCCGATCCCGGGATTTTGGGACCCTTTGGTTACCACAGGCCCTACATGGGTCTGGTGATCCCATCACTGAATCCCTGTTTTCCTCAGGGATCCCCGAGCTCCCTCAGGGCTCATCCCAATGGTGATCCCATTGTTTAATCTCTGTTTTCCTCGGGGGTCCCTGAGTGCATCCCACATCTCCCCTGTGGATTTTGGGGACAAACCCAGGATTTTTAGGACCCCACCTCCAGTATTTGCTCTTTGTGGGTTTTGAGGACAAACCCAGGATTTTGGGGACCTTTTGTTTAACACAGCCCCTTCCCATGGGACCTGCATGGGTCTGGTGATCCCATTGTGGATCCTTGTCACCCCTGAGCTCCCTCAGGGCACATCCCACATCTCCCCTGTGGATTTTGAGGACAAACCCAGGGTTTTGGGGATCACAGCCCCTTCCCACAGGCCCTACATGGGTCTGGTGATCCCATTGCCGAATCCCTGTTTTTCTTGGGGATCCCTGAGTGCATCCCACATCTCCCCTGTGGATTTTGAGGACAAATCCCGGGATTTTGGGCCCCCTTTGGCCCACGGCTGCCCCTTCCCACAGGCCCTACAGGCCCTGGTGATCCCATTGTTTGATTCCTGTTTTCCTCTGGGATTCCTGAGCTCCCTCAGGGCTCATCCCACATCTCTCCTGTGGATTTTGGTCCCCCTTTGGCCCATGGTTGCCCCTTCCCACAGGCCCTTCATGGGTTTGATGATGCCACTGCCAAATCCCTGTTTTCCTTGGGGATCCCTGAGTGCATCCCCACACCTCCCCCGTGGGTTTGGGCCCCAATCCCGGGATTTTGGTCCCCTTTGGCCCCGTCCCCCCAGGACCTGCAGGCCCAGGACCGGGCCCACCACTGAATCCTTGTTTTCCTTGGGGATCCCTGAGTGCATCCTGTATTTTTTGGGCCCTGATCCCGGGATTTTGGGCCCCCTTTTGCCCACGGCTGCCCCTTCCCACAGGCCCTACACGGGACTGGTGATCCCATTATGGATCCTTGTCATCCCTGAGCTCCCTCAGGGCTCATCCCACATCTCCCCCATGGGTTTTGAGGACAAATCCCGGGATTTCGGTCCCCCTTTTGCCCACGGCTGCCCCCTCCCACAGGCCCTACATGGGTCTGGTGATCCCATTATGGGATCCTTGTCACCCCTGAGCTCCCTCAGGGCTCATCCCACATCTCCCCCCTGGGTTTTGGGCCCCGATCCCGGGATTTTGGTCCCCTTTTGGCCCCCGTGGGTTTTGAGGACAAATCCCGGGATTTTGGTCCCCTTTTGCCCACGGGTTTGGCCCCGTCCCCCCAGGACCTGCAGGCCCAGGACCGCGCCCACCGCATCGGGCAGCAGAACGAGGTTCGGGTCCTTCGCCTCTGCACCGTCAACAGCGTGGAGGAGAAAATCCTGGCGGCCGCCAAGTACAAGCTCAACGTGGACCAGAAGGTGATCCAGGCTGGAATGTTCGACCAGAAATCCTCCAGCCACGAGCGCAGAGCCTTCCTCCAGGCCATCCTGGAGCACGAGGAGCAGGACGAGGTGAGGGGGGGATCGGGGGGTGAAAGGATTCCTCGAGGAGGGGGAGAAAAAAATTCCTCAAGGAGGGGGCAAAAAGATTCCCTCAAGGATGGGGAGAAAAATTCCTCAAGGATGGGGAAAAAGATTCCACAAGGAGGGGGCAAAAAGGTTTCTCAAAGATGGGGAGAAAAGATTCCTCAAGGATGGGGAAAAAGATTCCACAAGGAGGGGGCAAAAAGGTTCCTCAAGGAGGGGGCAAAAAGATTCCTCAAGGATGGGGAAAAAGATTCCACAAGGAGGGAGAAAAAATTCCTCAAGGAGGGGAGAAAAGATTCCTCAAGGATGGGGAGAAAAGATTCCTCAAGGAGGGGGCAAAAAGACTCTTCAAGGAGGGAGAAAAAATTCCTCAAGGATGGGGAGAAAAGATTCCCTCAAGGAGGGGGCAAAAAGATTCCACAAGGAGGGGAAATTCTGGGAATTCAGGAGCCGCCACCACAAAAAAAAAAAAGAAAAAAAAAAGCAAAAAACAAGCCAAAATGAACCCAACCCCCCCCCCCAGAGGCAGGAGCATGTGCGGAGTTTTTTGTGGGAGCAGCGTCGGGATAAAAAAAGGCGCCGGATTGATCCAGCCCTGGAGACTGAATCCCTGTGTTTATCCACAGAGCAGACAGAGCGCGGGCAGTGGCAGCTTCCCCCACGCTGCCTCCTCCCTGTGCCTGGGCGCTGACTCGGAGGAAGCACCTCTAAAGGTGAGCGGGGTCCTTCAGTCTCCACGCCCAGTCAATCCTCCCGCCACGCACCAGGCACACGGGGACAGACACACACACAGGGACAGACAGGGACGGGGACACGGGGGGGACAGAGAGAGACAGGAACAGCCAGGAACGGGGAGAAACGGCCCCAGAAATAACCAAACAGGGAGAGAGAGAGAGAGAGAGGAACAGCCAGGAACGGGGAGAAACGGCCCCAGAAATAACCAAACGGGGAGAAAAGTGAGGAAAAACAGCCCCAGAGGGGGAGAGAGAGGCAGGAATGGGGAGAGAGAGAGACAGGAACAGCCAGGAATGGGGAGAAAAGGCCCCAGAAATAACCAAACGGGGAGAAAAGTGAGGAAAAACAGCCCCAGAGGGGGAGAGAGAGAGGAAAAACAGCCCCAGAGGGGGAGAGAAACAAGAATGGCCAGGAATGGGAAGAGAGAGGCAGGAATGGGGAGAGAGAGAGACAGGAATGGCCAGGAATGGGGAGAGAGAGAGAA
>NW_020938701.1:0-2295 GCF_003984885.1 Neopelma chrysocephalum
ATGGGAATGGGGATGGGAGCAGGAATGGAAATGGGGATAAGGATGGGGGAGATTGGGATGGGGGATCCAGGGGGGAGATGGGAATGGGGGATCTGGGGGGAGCTGGGGGAGTTTGGGATGGGGGATCAATGCCTGGAGCGGGGCCGGCACCGCCCGGATACTCCAGACCTCACGGTGAGGGAGTGGGAAGGGGAATGGGGGAGATTGGGATGGGGGATGCAGGGGGGGCTCGTCCCAGGATATCCATGGGGAGCTTGTCCCAGGATATCCATGGGGAGCTTGTCCTGGCATATCCATGGGCAGCTCATCCCATTCCATCGTGGGGGATCCATGGGGACCTCGTCCTGTTCCATCCCAGAATATCCATGGGAATGGACCCCAAAGCTTATCCCAATCCCGTTCCATCCCGGGTCTCCTCCTCCTTTTCATCCTCACTGGACCAACATTCCCACTGGGAATCTCCCCCGGGAATCTTTCCCACTGGGAATCTCCCTCGGGAATCAGCTTCCTCATGAAATTTTCCTCTTTTTTTTTTTTTTTGTGTTTCCCTTTTTGTGCCGGATCCGTTGGGAATTCCCAGGAATGGGAGGGCCCAACATGCCCCCGCCCGGACCCTCAGGAGTTCCCCCCGGAATGCCGGGACAACCCCCCGGGGGCCCCCCCAAACCCTGGCCGGAAGGTGAGACCCGAAATTCCGGGAATTCAGCAAGGGATGAGCTGGGGGGGGGGGGGGGGCAAAGGGGATTCCCGGGTTAAATCCCTGGAATCAGGGCCGCAATTCTGGGAAGGGCGGGTTGGACCTCGGTGTTGGAGATTTCCAAGGATCCACGTGCTCCTTCCCAGAATTGGGGTTGATTCACCAGCCAAAAAATTGGAGGTTTTTTGGAAATTGGGGTTGATTCACCAGCCAAAAAATTGGAGGGTTTTGAGGGGAATTGGGGTTGATTTCCCAGCCAAAAAATTGCAGTTTTTTGGGGAATTTGGGGTTGATTCACCAGCCAAAGAATTGGAGGTTTTTTTGGAAATTGGGGTTGATTTCCCAGCCAAAGAATTGGAGGTTTTTGGGAATTGGGTTTGATTTCCCAGCCAAAAAATTGGAGGTTTTTTTGGGAATTGGGTTTGATTTCCCAGCCAAAGAATTGGAGGTTTTTTGGGAATTTGGGGTTGGTTTCCAACCTGATAACTGAAAGTTTTTTGAGGGGAATTTCCAAGCAAATAATTGGAGTTTTGGCAGAATTGGGGATAAATTCCAGTCAAATAATTGGTGACTTTTGGGGATTGGGTGTTTATTTCCAGCCAAATAACTGGAGTTTTGGGAGTAAATTCCAGCCGAATAACTGGTGTTTTTTTAAGGATTTGGGGGTTAATTTCCAGCCAAACAACTGCAGTTTTAGGGGGGGGAATTTCCAGCTAAAAAACTGGGTTTTTTTAGGGATTTGGGGTTACTTTCCAGCCAAATAACTGGAGTTTTGGGTGTGAATTCCAGCCAGATAACTGGTGGTTTTTACAGATTTAGGGGTTAATTTCCCACTAGATAACTGGTGTTTTTTAGGGATTGGGGGTTAATTTCCCACCAGATAACTGATGTTTTTTAGGGATTTAGGGGTTACTTTCCAACCAGATAACTGGATTTTTAGGGGGGGGAATTTCCAGCCAAACAAGTGATGTTTTTTAGGGATTTGGGGTTAATTTCCAGCCAGATAACTGGAATTTTGGGTGTAAGTTCCTGCCATATAGCTGGTGGTTTTTTAGGGATTTGGGGTTAATTTCCAGCCAAATAACTGGATTTTTGGGGGGTGGGAATTTCCAGCCAAACAACTGATGTTTTTTAGGGGTTTGGGGTTAATTTCCAGCTAAATAAGTGATGTTTTTTAGGGATTTGGGTAAATTCTGGCCAGATAACTGGTCTTTTTTAGGGATTTGGTGTTTTTTAGGGATTTGGGGGGTTACTTTCCAGCCGGACAACCAGATTTTAGGGGACCGGGGGGGGCTGAATTCCCGCCCCGTTCCCCATCATTCCCGTAATTCGTTCCCGTTGTTCCCTCAGGGCCGCTGTCGGCGGCGGCTCCGGGCGGGGCCCCCCAGAAGCTGCTGCCGCCTCCCCCCGCGGGTCGCCCGTCCCCCGCCCCGCCCGCGGTGCCACCGGCGTCCCCAGGGCCCCCCCCCGCCCTCGCCGGGGCAACCGGCGCCGCCCGCCCTCCCCGTGCACCCCAAACAGAACCGAATCACCCCCATCCAGAAACCGCGCGGCCTCGACCCCGTCGAGATCCTGCAGGAGAGGGAGTACAGGTGGGA
>NW_020938702.1:0-3694 GCF_003984885.1 Neopelma chrysocephalum
CCCAAAAACCGACCCAGAAACCCACCAACTGACCTGAAAACTGACCCACCCACCCAAAAATCAACCCACTGACCTAAAAATCAACCCTCTGACCCCAGAAACCCACCCACTGACCCAAAAAATGACCCAGAAACCCACCCAACTGACCTAAAAATCAACCCACCGACCCAAAAAACAACCCACTGACCCAAAAACCGACTCAGAAACCAACCCACCAACCTAAAAATCAACCCACTGACCCAAAAACCCACCCACCAACCCAAAAACTCACCCACTGACCCCAAAAACTGACTCAAACACCAACCCACCAACCTAAAAATCAACCCTCTCTCATCAACTGGCTCATCCCATGTCTCCCATGTGGGTTTTGGGGACAAACCCAGGGGTTTGGGGACCCTGTGGTTACCACAGCCCCTTCCCATGGGCCCTCCACGGGTCTGGTGATCCCGTTGTGGGATCCTTGTCACCCCTGAGCTCCCTCAGGGCTCATCCCACATCTTCTCTGTGGGTTTTGAGGACAAACCCAGGGTTTTTAAGACCCCCACCTCCAATATTTGCCCCTTCCCACGGGTCCTTCATGGGCCTGGTGATCCCATTGTGGGATCCTTGTCACCCCTGAGCTCCCTCAGGGCTCATCCCACATCTCCCCTGTGGATTTTGAGGACAAACCCAGGGTTTTGGGGATCACAGCCCCTTCCCACAGGCCCTACATGGGTCTGGTGATCCCATTATGGATCCTTGTCATCCCTGAGCTCCCATCCCACATCTCACCCGTGGGTTTTGAGAATAAGTCCCGGGATTTTGGGACCCTTTTGGATAACACAGACCCTACATGGGTCTGGTGATCCTATTGTGGGATCCTTGTCACCCCTGAGCTCCCTCAGGACTCATCCCCACATGTGGGGCCCGATCCCGGGATTTTGGGACCCTTTGGTTACCACAGGCCCTACATGGGTCTGGTGATCCCATCACTGAATCCCTGTTTTCCTCAGGGATCTCTGAGCTCCCTCAGGGCTCATCCCAATGGTGATCCCATTGCTTAATCTCTGTTTTCCTCGGGGGTCCCTGAGTGCATCCCACATCTCCCCTGTGGATTTTGGGGACAAACCCAGGATTTTTAGGACCCCACCTCCAGTATTTGCTCTTTGTGGGTTTTGAGGACAAACCCAGGATTTTGGGGACCTTTTGTTTAACACAGCCCCTTCCCATGGGACCTGCATGGGTCTGGTGATCCCATTGTGGATCCTTGTCACCCCTGAGCTCCCTCAGGGCTCATCCCACATCTCCCCTGTGGATTTTGAGGACAAACCCAGGGTTTTGGGGATCACAGCCCCTTCCCACAGGCCCTACATGGGTCTGGTGATCCCATTGCCGAATCCCTGTTTTTCTTGGGGATCCCTGAGTGCATCCCACATCTCCCCTGTGGATTTTGAGGACAAATCCCGGGATTTTGGGCCCCCTTTGGCCCACGGCTGCCCCTTCCCACAGGCCCTACAGGCCCTGGTGATCCCATTGTTTGATTCCTGTTTTCCTCTGGGATTCCTGAGCTCCCTCAGGGCTCATCCCACATCTCTCCTGTGGATTTTGGTCCCCCTTTGGCCCATGGTTGCCCCTTCCCACAGGCCCTTCATGGGTTTGATGATGCCACTGCCAAATCCCTGTTTTCCTTGGGGATCCCTGAGTGCATCCCCACACCTCCCCCGTGGGTTTGGGCCCCAATCCCGGGATTTTGGTCCCCTTTGGCCCCGTCCCCCCAGGACCTGCAGGCCCAGGACCGGGCCCACCACTGAATCCTTGTTTTCCTTGGGGATCCCTGAGTGCATCCTGTATTTTTTGGGCCCTGATCCCGGGATTTTGGGCCCCCTTTTGCCCACGGCTGCCCCTTCCCACAGGCCCTACACGGGACTGGTGATCCCATTATGGATCCTTGTCATCCCTGAGCTCCCTCAGGGCTCATCCCACATCTCCCCCATGGGTTTTGAGGACAAATCCCGGGATTTCGGTCCCCCTTTTGCCCACGGCTGCCCCCTCCCACAGGCCCTACATGGGTCTGGTGATCCCATTATGGGATCCTTGTCACCCCTGAGCTCCCTCAGGGCTCATCCCACATCTCCCCCCTGGGTTTTGGGCCCCAATCCTGGGGTTTTGGGCCCCGATCCCGGGATTTTGGTCCCCTTTTGGCCCCCGTGGGTTTTGAGGACAAATCCCGGGATTTTGGTCCCCTTTTGCCCACGGCTTTGGCCCCGTCCCCCCAGGACCTGCAGGCCCAGGACCGCGCCCACCGCATCGGGCAGCAGAACGAGGTTCGGGTCCTTCGCCTCTGCACCGTCAACAGCGTGGAGGAGAAAATCCTGGCGGCCGCCAAGTACAAGCTCAACGTGGACCAGAAGGTGATCCAGGCTGGAATGTTCGACCAGAAATCCTCCAGCCACGAGCGCAGAGCCTTCCTCCAGGCCATCCTGGAGCACGAGGAGCAGGACGAGGTGAGGGGGGGAACGGGGGGTGAAAGGATTCCTCGAGGAGGGGGAGAAAAAAATTCCTCAAGGAGGGGGCAAAAAGATTCCCTCAAGGATGGGGAGAAAAATTCCTCAAGGATGGGGAAAAAGATTCCACAAGGAGGGGGCAAAAAGGTTTCTCAAAGATGGGGAGAAAAGATTCCTCAAGGATGGGGAAAAAGATTCCACAAGGAGGGGGCAAAAAGGTTCCTCAAGGATGGGGAAAAAGATTCCACAAGGAGGGAGAAAAAATTCCTCAAGGAGGGGAGAAAAGATTCCTCAAGGATGGGGAGAAAAGATTCCTCAAGGAGGGGGCAAAAAGACTCTTCAAGGAGGGAGAAAAAATTCCTCAAGGATGGGGAGAAAAGATTCCCTCAAGGAGGGGGCAAAAAGATTCCACAAGGAGGGGAAATTCTGGGAATTCAGGAGCCGCCACCACAAAAAAAAAAAAGAAAAAAAAAAGCAAAAAACAAGCCAAAATGAACCCAAACCCCCCCCAGAGGCAGGAGCATGTGCGGAGTTTTTTGTGGGAGCAGCGTCGGGATAAAAAAAGGCGCCGGATTGATCCAGCCCTGGAGACTGAATCCCTGTGTTTATCCACAGAGCAGACAGAGCGCGGGCAGTGGCAGCTTCCCCCACGCTGCCTCCTCCCTGTGCCTGGGCGCTGACTCGGAGGAAGCACCTCTAAAGGTGAGCGGGGTCCTTCAGTCTCCACGCCCAGTCAATCCTCCCGCCACGCACCAGGCACACGGGGACAGACACACACACAGGGACAGACAGGGACGGGGACACGGGGGGACAGAGAGAGACAGGAACAGCCAGGAACGGGGAGAAACGGCCCCAGAAATAACCAAACAGGGAGAGAGAGAGAGAGAGAGAGAGGAACAGCCAGGAACGGGGAGAAACGGCCCCAGAAATAACCAAACGGGGAGAAAAGTGAGGAAAAACAGCCCCAGAGGGGGAGAGAGAGGCAGGAATGGGGAGAGAGAGAGACAGGAACAGCCAGGAATGGGGAGAAAAGGCCCCAGAAATAACCAAACGGGGAGAAAAGTGAGGAAAAACAGCCCCAGAGGGGGAGAGAGAGAGGAAAAACAGCCCCAGAGGGGGAGAGAAACAAGAATGGCCAGGAATGGGAAGAGAGAGGCAGGAATGGGGAGAGAGAGAGACAGGAATGGCCAGGAATGGGGAGAGAGAGAGAA
>NW_020938703.1:0-3717 GCF_003984885.1 Neopelma chrysocephalum
AGAGAGAGGAAAAACAGCCCCAGAGGGGGAGAGAAGTGAGGAAAAACTGCCCCAAAGGGAGAGAGAGACAGGAATGGCCAGGAATGGGGAGAAATGGTCCCAGAAATAACCAAAAAGGAGAGAGAGAGGAATGGGGAGAGAAGTGAGGAAAAACAGTCCCAAAGGGGGAGAGAGAGACAGGAATGGGGAGAGAGAGACAGGAACGGCCAGGAATGGGGAGAAACAGCCCCAAAGGGGGGAAAAGGGAGGAAAAAACAGCCCCAGAGGGGGAGAGAGAGAAGAACAGCCTGGAATGGGGAGAGAGAGAGAGAAGAATGGCCAGGAATGAGGAGAGAGAGAGGAGCAGCCAGGAATGGGGAGAGAAGTGAGGAAAAACAGTCAGGAATGGGGAGAAACAGCCCCAGAAAGGGAGAGAGAGAGAGAGGAACAGCCTGGAAGGGGGAAAAACGGCCCCAGAGGGAGAGAAAAGTGAGGAAAAACAGCCCCAAAGGGAGAGAGAGAGAGGAACAACCAGGAATGGGGAGAGAGAGACAGGAATGGCCTGGAATGGGGAAAAACGGCCCCAGAAATAACCAAAGAGGGACAGAGAGACAGGAACAACCAGGAATGGGGAGAGAGAGACAGGAAGGGGGAGAAAAGTGAGGAAAAACAGCCCCAAAGGAGGGAGAGAGAGAGAGAGAGAGGGAGAAACGGCCAGGAATGGGGAGAAAATGGCACCAGAGCAGCCAAACAGGCAGGAAAACCAGGAAAAACAGCCCCAGGAACAGCCAGAGGAGGGAGAAGTTAGGAAAAACGGCCCCAAAGCGGGAGAGAGAGAGAGAGAAAGGGCCAGGAATGGGGAAAAACAGCCCCAGAATGGCCAAAGAGGGATAAAAATGAGGAAAAATGGCCAAAAAAAATGAGAGAAAACGGCCAAAAATGAGAATAAAGTGGCCCCAGGAACAGCCAAAGGGGGAGAAAAATGGCACTAAAATGGCCAAAAACGAGGAGGAAAAAAGGGCCCCAGAAATGGCCAAAGGGGGAGAAAAATGAGAAAAAACGGCCCCAGAGGAGGCAAAGGGGGAGAAAAAAGGCACAGAAATCAGAAAAAGAAAGACAAAAATGAGAATAAAGCGGCCCCAGAGTGGGCAAAGGGGGAGAAAAATTAAGAGAAAAGGGCAAAAAGTGGGAGAGAATGGACAAAAGTGAGGAAAAGCTGCCAAAAATGGAAATAAATTTGTCCCAGAAATAGCAAAAGGGGGTTTAAAAGTGGCACAGAAAGAGCCAAAAATGAGGAAAAACAGCCCTGAAATTGTCAAAATGGGATAAAACCGACCGGGAAATGAAAAAAAATGGAAACAAACCTGCCTGGGAATAAACAAAATGAGGTGAAACAGCACAGAAATGGGCAAAAATCAGGTAAAAATGGGCTGAGAACAGGCAAAAATGAGTCAAACCCGCCTGAAAGTGCCAAAAGTGAGATGAAAGCAGCCTGGAAATGGGCAATAATATGATGAAAACGGCCAAAAATTCGGTTAAAATGGCCTGAAATGGGCAAAGTGAACTGAGGTGGCCCCAAAAGAGCAAAAAATGATAAAAAAGGGGTTGAAAGGTGTCAAAAATGAGGGAAAAAAAACAGCCTGAAGGCACAAAAAATGAGAAAAACAAAGTGGAAAGAGGCAAAAGGGAGAGGAAACCACCCAGAGAGGGGGTAAAACAGCCCCAAAGGGCCCAAAAATGAGCTAAAAATGCCCTAAAATGAGCTGAAAACGTCCAAAAATGAGCAAAAGCGACACTGAAGCACCAAAAAAATGAGCAAAACACACTAAAACGCCCCAAAACACTCTGAAAATGCCCAGAAAGGAACAAAATCACCCCAAAACCAGCCCAAAGTGGACAAAATGCAGCAAAACCACCCAAAAAGGAGCAAAACCACCCCAAAATGGGCAAAACACCCCAAAAATGAGTGAGAATGCACTAAAACACCCCAAAATGGGCAAAACACTCTGAAACCACCCAAAAATGAGTGAGAACACATTAAAATGCCTCAAAGTGAGGAAAACACCCAAAAATGAGTGAAAATGCACTAAAACACCCCAAAATGGGGAAACCACCTAAAAATGAGTGAAAATGCACTAAAGTGCCCCAAAATGAGGAAAACACCCAAAAATTGAGTGAGAACACACTAAAATGCCCCAAAATGGGGAAACCACCTAAAAATGAGTGAAAATGTACTAAAATGCCCCAAAATGGGGAAAACACACTGAAACCACCCAAAAATGAGAGAAAACAACCCAAATTGGGCAAAACACTCTGAAACCACCCAAAAAGGAGCAAACCCACAGTAAAACACCCCAAAATGGGCAAAACACGCTGAGACCACCCCAAAAATGAGAGAAAAAAGCCCAAATTGGGCAAAACACTCTGAAACCACCCAAAAATGAGTGAGAATGCACTAAAACAGCCCAAAATGGGGAAAACACCCAAAAATGAGTGAAAACGCACAGAAATGCCCCAAAATGGGGAAAATACACTGAGACCACCCCAAAAATGAGTTGAGGACACACTAAAATGCCCTAAAATGAGGAAACCACACAAAAATGAGTGAAAATGCATGAAAATGCCCCAAAACACACTGAGACCACCCAAAAATGAGTGAAAATGCCCTAAAATGAGGAAACCACCCAAAAATGAGTGAAAATGCACAAAAATACCCCAAAACATGCTGAGACCACCCCAAAAATAAACGAAAACGCCCCAAAAATGAGCAAAATGCACAAAAATGCCCCAAAACAGAGACCACTCAGAATTGAGCAAAAATGCACAAAAATGCCCCCAAAAATGAGCAAAATGCACGAAAACGCCCCAAAACACAGACCACCCAAAAATGAGTGAAAACACCCCAAAAAACGCCCCAAAAATGAGCAAAACGCACGAAAATCCCCCAAAACACAGAGACCACCCCAAAAATGAGCGAAAACGCCCCCAAAACGATCGAAAGGCCCCGAAATCCCCCAAAATGGAGCCTGAAGGGCCCCCCCCGGGGGGAGCGCCCGGAGCGCCCCCAAAAGTGAGGGAATTGGCCCCGTTTTTTGGGGGGTCCCAAGGAGCGTCGGGGGGTCCCGGGGGGGTCCCGGGGGCGGCGCCGGCGGAGGTTGAAATCCCGGGATTTTGGGTGTTGCAGGAGGAGGACGAGGTGCCCGACGACGAGACCGTCAACCAGATGATCGCACGGCACGAGGAGGAGTTCGACCTCTTCATGGTGAGGGAGGAAGGCACGGGGAGGAGGAGGAGGAGGAGGAGGAGAGGGAGGAGGAGGAAGAGGAGGAGGAGAAGGAAAAGGAAGAGGAGGAGGAAAAGGAGGAGGAGAAAAAGGAGGAGGAGGAAGAGGAGGAGGGAAAAGAGGAGGAAGAAAAGGAGGAGGAGGAGGAGGAGGAAAGGAGGAAGAAAAGGAGGAGGAGGAGGAAGAAAAGGAAGAGGAGGAAGAGGGGGAGGAAGGGAAGGGAGGAAGGGCAGGGGAGGAGGAGGAAAAGGAGGAGAGGGAGGAAAAGGAGGAGAAAGAGAAGAGGAAGAGGAGGAAGAGCAGGAGGAGAAAGAAAGGGAGAAGGAGGAAAAGGAGGAGGAGGAGAAAGGAGGAAGAGCAGTGGGAGGAGGAGGAAGAGAGGAGGAAAAGGAGAAGGAAAAAGAGGAGGAGGAGGAGGAGAAGAAGGAAAAGAGGAGGAGGGAAAGGAGGAGGAG
>NW_020938704.1:0-793 GCF_003984885.1 Neopelma chrysocephalum
CCCTTGGACCCCAAAGACCCTCCCCTGAGCCCCCCAGGTCGGGGTTTCACCCCCCAACCACCCAGAAATCAACCAAAACCCAAATGAGCGGCGCCAAAACCAACCAAAAAATCAACTCAGACCCCGAAGCACCTCCCCAGGTTGGGGTTTAACCCCCTTGGACCCCAAAGATCCTCCCTGAGCCCCCCAGGTCGGGGTTCCACCCCCTAAACCACCCAAAAACCAACCCAAAACCCAACTGAGCAGCACAAAAACCAACCCAGACCCCAAAGATCCTCCCTGAGCCCCCCAGGTCGGGGTTTGACCCCCTCGGGCCCCCCAATGTGACGCTGTGGGTTCCAGGGACGACGAAGGCTGAGGACCGGGGGATGCTGCTGAAGACGTTCAACGAGCCGGGCTCGGAATATTTCATCTTCCTGCTGAGCACCCGCGCGGGGGGGGTTGGGGCTCAACCTGCAGTCGGCCGACACCGTCATCATCTTCGACAGCGACTGGAACCCGCACCAGGTACCTGCCCACCCAAAAACTCACACACCGACCCCAAAAACTCACCCACTGACCCCAAAAACTCACACACTGACCCCAAAAACTCACACGCCGACCCCAAAAACTCACACACTGAATCCAAAAACTCACACACCGACCCCAAAGACTCACACACCGACCCCAAAAACTCACACACCGACCCCAAAAACTCACACACTGAATCCAAAAACTCACACACCGACCCCAAAAACTCACACACCGACCCCAAAAACTCACACACTGACCCCAAAAACTCACACGCCGACCC
>NW_020938705.1:0-1788 GCF_003984885.1 Neopelma chrysocephalum
TCCCAGGTGACCTTGTTGCCTTTGCCAGGCCGAGGATGAGGAGGGTTACCGCAAGCTGATCGACCAGAAGAAGGACAAGCGCTTGGCCTACCTGCTGCAGCAGACGGACGAGTACGTGGCCAACCTGACGGAGCTGGTGAGGCAGCACAAGGCCGCCCAGGTGGCCAAGGAGAAGAAGAAGAAGAAGAAGAAGAAGGTGGGAGGAAGGAGAAGCCCCCGGGAAAGGCGCCGGGAAGGCTCCCGGAGGGAGCACCGGGGCCACTGCCCGGCCTCACCCTCCTCTTCCTTTTTCTCTTCCTGCTCTTTCTGCTTCTCCTCTTCCTTCCCTTTCTCTTCCTTTTTTTCCTGTTTCTGCTCCTCTTTTTTTCCTTTTTTTCTTTTTTCCTCTTTCTGTTTCTCCCTTTTCTTTCCTTTCTTTTTCTTTTTCTCGTGTTTCTGCTCCTCTTTTTTTCCTTTTTCTTTCTTTTCTTCTTTTTTCTTTCTCTTCTTTCTTTCCTGTTCCTTTTTCTCTTTGGTGTCTTTTTTTCTCCCTATTTTCTTTCTTTCTTCTCTTTCTCTTCCTCCTCTTTCTTTTTCCCTTTCTGTTTTTCCTCTTTCTCTCTCCCTCCACTCCTTTTCCTCTCCCTGTTTTCTCTCTGTCTTCTCTTATTTTCTGTCCTTTCTTTTTTCCTCTTTCTTCTCTTCGTTCTTGTTCTTTTCTCTTTCTTCCACTTTCTTTCTGTTCCTTCCCTTTTTTCTTCTCTTCCTCTTTCTCCTTTTTCTTCCTCCTGCCTCTTCCTGTTCTCTTTTCTCTTCCTCCTTTTCCTCTTCTTCCTTCCTCTTCTTTTCTCTTCCTTTCACTTTTTTCTCTTCCTTTCCTTTTTTTTCCTCCTCTTCCTCTTCCTCCTCCTTCTTCCTCCTTCCTCTTCCTTCTCTCCTTCCTCTTCCTCTTCTTCCTCTTCCTCCTTTTCCTTCCTCTTCCTTTCGCTTTCTTCCTCTTCCTCCTCCCTCTTTCTCCTTTCTCTTCCCGCTCTCCTTTTTCTTCCTCTTCTTCCTCTTACTTCTCTTTCTTCCTCCTTCCTCTTCCTCTTCCCTCTTCCTCTTACCTCTTCCTGCTCTCCTTCCTCTTCCTCTTCCCCCTCTTCCTCCTCTTCCTTCTTCTTTCTTTCTCTTCCTTTCTCTTTTTTCCTCTTCCTCTTCCTCTTCCTCCTCTTCCTCCTCCCTCTTCCTCCTCCTCTTCCCTCTCTCCTTCCCCTTCCTCTCCCCCTTTTCCTGCTGTTGTTCCCACAGAAGGCGGAGAACGCCGAGGGTCAGGCTCCGGCCATCGGCCCCGACGGGGAGGTGAGTCCAGGCTCATCCCGGGAGGGGAATTCCCAAATCCCCCCTCGCTCTCCCCGGGTTCCGGGGCCGGCAATTCCCGTTTTTTCCCGGTTTTTTGCAGCCTCTGGATGAGACGAGCCAGATGAGCGACCTGCCGGTGAAGGTGATCCACGTGGAGAGCGGGAAAATCCTCACGGGAACCGACGCGCCCAAGGCCGGGCAGCTCGAGGCCTGGCTGGAGATGAACCCGGGGTATGGGAATATTGGGAATATTGGGAATATTGGGAATATGGGAATGGGGGCAGCAGCTCGAGGCCTGGCTGGAAATGAACCCGGGGTGAGGGAATATTGGGAATATGGGAATGAGGGCACCAGCTCGAGGCCTGGCTGGAGATGAACCCGGGGTATGGGAATACTGGGAATATTGGGAATATTGGGAATATGGGAATGGGGGCACCAGCTCGAGGCCTGGCTGGAAATGAACCCGGG
>NW_020938706.1:0-1644 GCF_003984885.1 Neopelma chrysocephalum
TCCCAGGTGACCTTGTTGCCTTTGCCAGGCCGAGGATGAGGAGGGTTACCGCAAGCTGATCGACCAGAAGAAGGACAAGCGCTTGGCCTACCTGCTGCAGCAGACGGACGAGTACGTGGCCAACCTGACGGAGCTGGTGAGGCAGCACAAGGCCGCCCAGGTGGCCAAGGAGAAGAAGAAGAAGAAGAAGAAGAAGGTGGGAGGAAGGAGAAGCCCCCGGGAAAGGCGCCGGGAAGGCTCCCGGAGGGAGCACCGGGGCCACTGCTCGGCCTCACCCTCCTCTTCCTCTTCCTTGTCCTTCTCTTCCTGCTCTTTCTGCTTCTCCTCTTCCTTCCCTTTCTCTTCCTTTTTTTCCTGTTTCTGCTCCTCTTTTTTTCCTTTTTTTCTTTTTTCCTCTTTCTGTTTCTCCCTTTTCTTTCCTTTCTTTTTCTTTTTCTCGTGTTTCTGCTCCTCTTTTTTTCCTTTTTCTTTCTTTTCTTCTTTTTTCTTTCTCTTCTTTCTTTCCTGTTCCTTTTTCTCTTTGGTGTCTTTTTTTCTCCCTATTTTCTTTCTTTCTCCTCTTTCTCTTCCTCCTCTTTCTTTTTCCCTTTCTGTTTTTCCTCTTTCTCTCTCCCTCCACTCCTTTTCCTCTCCCTGTTTTCTCTCTGTCTTCTCTTATTTTCTGTCCTTTCTTTTTTCCTCTTTCTTCTCTTCGTTCTTGTTCTTTTCTCTTTCTTCCACTTTCTTTCTGTTCCTTCCCTTTTTTCTTCTCTTCCTCTTTCTCCTTTTTCTTCCTCCTGCCTCTTCCTGTTCTCTTTTCTCTTCCTCCTTTTCCTCTTCTTCCTTCCTCTTCTTTTCTCTTCCTTTCACTTTTTTCTCTTCCTTTCCTTTTTTTCCTCCTCTTCCTCTTCCTCCTCCTTCTTCCTCCTTCCTCTTCCTTCTCTCCTTCCTCTTCCTCTTCTTCCTCTTCCTCCTTTTCCTTCCTCTTCCTTTCGCTTTCTTCCTCTTCCTCCTCCCTCTTTCTCCTTTCTCTTCCCGCTCTCCTTTTTCTTCCTCTTCTTCCTCTTACTTCTCTTTCTTCCTCCTTCCTCTTCCTCTTCCCTCTTCCTCTTACCTCTTCCTGCTCTCCTTCCTCTTCCTCTTCCCCCTCTTCCTCCTCTTCCTTCTTCTTTCTTTCTCTTCCTTTCTCTTTTTTCCTCTTCCTCTTCCTCTTCCTCCTCTTCCTCCTCCCTCTTCCTCCTCCTCTTCCCTCTCTCCTTCCCCTTCCTCTCCCCCTTTTCCTGCTGTTGTTCCCACAGAAGGCGGAGAATACCGAGGGTCAGGCTCCGGCCATCGGCCCCGACGGGGAGGTGAGTCCAGGCTCATCCCAGCAAGGGAATTCCCAAATCCCTCCTTGCTCTCCCCGGGTTCCGGGGCCGGCAATTCCCGTTTTTTCCCGGTTTTTTGCAGCCTCTGGATGAGACGAGCCAGATGAGTGACCTGCCGGTGAAGGTGATCCACGTGGAGAGCGGGAAAATCCTCACGGGAACCGACGCGCCCAAGGCCGGCCAGCTCGAGGCCTGGCTGGAGATGAATCCAGGGTATGGGAATATCAGGAATATTGGGAATATTGGGAATATGGGAATGGGGGCACCAGCTCGAGGCCTGGCTGGAAATGAACCCGGG
>NW_020938707.1:0-3725 GCF_003984885.1 Neopelma chrysocephalum
AGAGAGAGGAAAAACAGCCCCAGAGGGGGAGAGAAGTGAGGAAAAACTGCCCCAAAGGGAGAGAGAGACAGGAATGGCCAGGAATGGGGAGAAATGGTCCCAGAAATAACCAAAAAGGAGAGAGAGAGGAATGGGGAGAGAAGTGAGGAAAAACAGTCCCAAAGGGGGAGAGAGAGACAGGAATGGGGAGAGAGAGACAGGAACGGCCAGGAATGGGGAGAAACAGCCCCAAAGGGGGAGAAAAGGGAGGAAAAAACAGCCCCAGAGGGGGAGAGAGAGAAGAACAGCCTGGAATGGGGAGAGAGAGAGAGAAGAATGGCCAGGAATGAGGAGAGAGAGAGGAGCAGCCAGGAATGGGGAGAGAAGTGAGGAAAAACAGTCAGGAATGGGGAGAAACAGCCCCAGAAAGGGAGAGAGAGAGAGAGGAACAGCCTGGAAGGGGGAAAAACGGCCCCAGAGGGAGAGAAAAGTGAGGAAAAACAGCCCCAAAGGGAGAGAGAGAGAGGAACAACCAGGAATGGGGAGAGAGAGACAGGAATGGCCTGGAATGGGGAAAAACGGCCCCAGAAATAACCAAAGAGGGACAGAGAGACAGGAACAACCAGGAATGGGGAGAGAGAGACAGGAAGGGGGAGAAAAGTGAGGAAAAACAGCCCCAAAGGAGGGAGAGAGAGAGAGAGAGAGGGAGAAACGGCCAGGAATGGGGAGAAAATGGCACCAGAGCAGCCAAACAGGCAGGAAAACCAGGAAAAACAGCCCCAGGAACAGCCAGAGGAGGGAGAAGTTAGGAAAAACAGCCCCAAAGGGGGAGAGAGAGAGAGAGAAAGGGCCAGGAATGGGGAAAAACAGCCCCAGAATGGCCAAAGAGGGATAAAAATGAGGAAAAATGGCCAAAAAAAATGAGAGAAAACGGCCAAAAATGAGAATAAAGTGGCCCCAGGAACAGCCAAAGGGGGAGAAAAATGGCACTAAAATGGCCAAAAACGAGGAGGAAAAAAGGGCCCCAGAAATGGCCAAAGGGGGAGAAAAATGAGAAAAAACGGCCCCAGAGGAGGCAAAGGGGGAGAAAAAAGGCACAGAAATCAGAAAAAGAAAGACAAAAATGAGAATAAAGCGGCCCCAGAGTGGGCAAAGGGGGAGAAAAATTAAGAGAAAAGGGCAAAAAGTGGGAGAGAATGGACAAAAGTGAGGAAAAGCTGCCAAAAATGGAAATAAATTTGTCCCAGAAATAGCAAAAGGGGGTTTAAAAGTGGCACAGAAAGAGCCAAAAATGAGGAAAAACAGCCCTGAAATTGTCAAAATGGGATAAAACCGACCGGGAAATGAAAAAAAATGGAAACAAACCTGCCTGGGAATAAACAAAATGAGGTGAAACAGCACAGAAATGGGCAAAAATCAGGTAAAAATGGGCTGAGAACAGGCAAAAATGAGTCAAACCCGCCTGAAAGTGCCAAAAGTGAGATGAAAGCAGCCTGGAAATGGGCAATAATATGATGAAAACAGCCAAAAATTCGGTTAAAATGGCCTGAAATGGCCAAAGTGAACTGAGGTGGCCCCAAAAGAGCAAAAAATGATAAAAAAGGGGTTGAAAGGTGTCAAAAATGAGGGAAAAAAACCAGCCTGAAGGCACAAAAAATGAGAAAAACAAAGTGGAAAGAGGCAAAAGGGAGAGGAAACCACCCAGAGAGGGGGTAAAACTGCCCCAAAGGGCCCAAAAATGAGCTAAAAATGCCCTAAAATGAGCTGAAAACGTCCAAAAATGAGCAAAAGCGACACTGAAGCACCAAAAAAATGAGCAAAACACACTAAAACGCCCCAAAACACTCTGAAAATGCCCAGAAAGGAACAAAATCACCCCAAAACCAGCCCAAAGTGGACAAAATGCAGCAAAACCACCCAAAAAGGAGCAAAACCACCCCAAAATGGGCAAAACACCCCAAAAATGAGTGAGAATGCACTAAAACACCCCAAAATGGGCAAAACACTCTGAAACCACCCAAAAATGAGTGAGAACACATTAAAATGCCTCAAAATGAGGAAAACACCCAAAAATGAGTGAAAATGCACTAAAACACCCCAAAATGGGGAAACCACCTAAAAATGAGTGAAAATGCACTAAAGTGCCCCAAAATGAGGAAAACACCCAAAAATTGAGTGAGAACACACTAAAATGCCCCAAAATGGGGAAACCACCTAAAAATGAGTGAAAATGTACTAAAATGCCCCAAAATGGGGAAAACACACTGAAACCACCCAAAAATGAGAGAAAACAACCCAAATTGGGCAAAACACTCTGAAACCACCCAAAAAGGAGCAAACCCACAGTAAAACACCCCAAAATGGGCAAAACACGCTGAGACCACCCCAAAAATGAGAGAAAAAAGCCCAAATTGGGCAAAACACTCTGAAACCACCCAAAAATGAGTGAGAACGCACTAAAACAGCCCAAAATGGGGAAAACACCCAAAAATGAGTGAAAACGCACAGAAATGCCCCAAAATGGGGAAAATACACTGAGACCACCCCAAAAATGAGTTGAGGACACACTAAAATGCCCTAAAATGAGGAAACCACACAAAAATGAGTGAAAATGCATGAAAATGCCCCAAAACACACTGAGACCACCAAAAATGAGTGAAAATGCCCTAAAATGAGGAAACCACCCAAAAATGAGTGAAAATGCACAAAAATACCCCAAAACATGCTGAGACCACCCCAAAAATAAACGAAAACGCCCCAAAAATGAGCAAAATGCACAAAAATGCCCCAAAACAGAGACCACTCAGAATTGAGCAAAAATGCACAAAAATGCCCCCAAAAATGAGCAAAATGCACGAAAACGCCCCAAAACACAGACCACCCAAAAATGAGCGAAAACACCCCAAAAAACGCCCCAAAAATGAGCAAAACGCACGAAAATCCCCCAAAACACAGAGACCACCCCAAAAATGAGCGAAAACGCCCCCAAAACGATCGAAAGGCCCCGAAAGCCCCCAAAATGGAGCCTGAAGGGCCCCCCCCCGGGGGGAGCGCCCGGAGCGCCCCCAAAAGTGAGGGAATTGGCCCCGTTTTTTGGGGGGTCCCAAGGAGCGTCGGGGGGTCCCGGGGGGGTCCCGGGGGCGGCGCCGGCGGAGGCTGAAACGCCGGGATTTTGGGTGTTGCAGGAGGAGGACGAGGTGCCCGACGACGAGACCGTCAACCAGATGATCGCACGGCACGAGGAGGAGTTCGACCTCTTCATGGTGAGGGGAGGAAGGCACGGGGAGGAGGAGGAGGGGGAGGAAGAGCAGGAGGAGGAGGAAGAGGAGGAGAAGGAAAAGGAAGAGGAGGAGGAAAAGGAGGAGGAGGAAAAGGAGGAGGAGGAAGAGGAGGAGGGAAAAGAGGAGGAAGAGAAGGAGGAGGAAGAAAAGGAGGAGGAGGAGGAGGAGGAAAGGAGGAAGAAAAGGAGGAGGAGGAGGAAGAAAAGGAAGAGGAGGAAGAGGGGGAGGAAGGGAAGGGAGGAAGGGCAGGGGAGGAGGAGGAAAAGGAGGAGAGGGAGGAAAAGGAGGAGAAAGAGAAGAGGAAGAGGAGGAAGAGCAGGAGGAGAAAGAAAGGGAGAAGGAGGAAAAGGAGGAGGAGGAGAAAGGAGGAAGAGCAGTGGGAGGAGGAGGAAGAGAGGAGGAAAAGGAGAAGGAAAAAGAGGAGGAGGAGAAGAAGGAAAAGAGGAGGAGGGAAAGGAGGAGGAG
>NW_020938708.1:0-2249 GCF_003984885.1 Neopelma chrysocephalum
ATGGGAATGGGGATGGGAGCAGGAATGGAAATGGGGATAAGGATGGGGGAGATTGGGATGGGGGATCCAGGGGGGAGATGGGAATGGGGGATCTGGGGGGAGCTGGGGGAGTTTGGGATGGGGGATCAATGCCTGGAGCGGGGCCGGCACCGCCCGGATACTCCAGACCTCACGGTGAGGGAGTGGGAAGGGGAATGGGGGAGATTGGGATGGGGGATGCAGGGGGGGCTCGTCCCAGGATATCCATGGGGAGCTTGTCCCAGGATATCCATGGGGAGCTTGTCCTGGCATATCCATGGGCAGCTCATCCCATTCCATCGTGGGGGATCCATGGGGACCTCGTCCTGTTCCATCCCAGAATATCCATGGGAATGGACCCCAAAGCTTATCCCAATCCCGTTCCATCCCGGGTCTCCTCCTCCTTTTCATCCTCACTGGACCAACATTCCCACTGGGAATCTCCCCCGGGAATCTTTCCCACTGGGAATCTCCCTCGGGAATCAGCTTCCTCATGAAATTTTCCTCTTTTTTTTTTTTTTTGTGTTTCCCTTTTTGTGCCGGATCCGTTGGGAATTCCCAGGAATGGGAGGGCCCAACATGCCCCCGCCCGGACCCTCAGGAGTTCCCCCCGGAATGCCAGGACAACCCCCCGGGGGCCCCCCCAAACCCTGGCCGGAAGGTGAGACCCGAAATTCCGGGAATTCAGCAAGGGATGAGCTGGGGGGGGGGGGGGGGCAAAGGGGATTCCCGGGTTAAATCCCTGGAATCAGGGCCGCAATTCTGGGAAGGGCGGGTTGGACCTCGGTGTTGGAGATTTCCAAGGATCCACGTGCTCCTTCCCAGAATTGGGGTTGATTCACCAGCCAAAAAATTGGAGGGTTTTGAGGGGAATTGGGGTTGATTTCCCAGCCAAAAAATTGCAGTTTTTTGGGGAATTTGGGGTTGATTCACCAGCCAAAGAATTGGAGGTTTTTTTGGAAATTGGGGTTGATTTCCCAGCCAAAGAATTGGAGGTTTTTGGGAATTGGGTTTGATTTCCCAGCCAAAAAATTGGAGGTTTTTTTGGGAATTGGGTTTGATTTCCCAGCCAAAGAATTGGAGGTTTTTTGGGAATTTGGGGTTGGTTTCCAACCTGATAACTGAAAGTTTTTTGAGGGGAATTTCCAAGCAAATAATTGGAGTTTTGGCAGAATTGGGGATAAATTCCAGTCAAATAATTGGTGACTTTTGGGGATTGGGTGTTTATTTCCAGCCAAATAACTGGAGTTTTGGGAGTAAATTCCAGCCGAATAACTGGTGTTTTTTTAAGGATTTGGGGGTTAATTTCCAGCCAAACAACTGCAGTTTTAGGGGGGGGAATTTCCAGCTAAAAAACTGGGTTTTTTTAGGGATTTGGGGTTACTTTCCAGCCAAATAACTGGAGTTTTGGGTGTGAATTCCAGCCAGATAACTGGTGGTTTTTACAGATTTAGGGGTTAATTTCCCACTAGATAACTGGTGTTTTTTAGGGATTGGGGGTTAATTTCCCACGAGATAACTGATGTTTTTTAGGGATTTAGGGCTTACTTTCCAACCAGATAACTGGATTTTTAGGGGGGGGAATTTCCAGCCAAACAAGTGATGTTTTTTAGGGATTTGGGGTTAATTTCCAGCCAGATAACTGGAATTTTGGGTGTAAGTTCCTGCCATATAGCTGGTGGTTTTTTAGGGATTTGGGGTTAATTTCCAGCCAAATAACTGGATTTTTGGGGGGTGGGAATTTCCAGCCAAACAACTGATGTTTTTTAGGGGTTTGGGGTTAATTTCCAGCTAAATAAGTGATGTTTTTTAGGGATTTGGGTAAATTCTGGCCAGATAACTGGTCTTTTTTAGGGATTTGGTGTTTTTTAGGGATTTGGGGGGTTACTTTCCAGCCGGACAACCAGATTTTAGGGGACCGGGGGGGCTGAATTCCCGCCCCGTTCCCCATCATTCCCGTAATTCGTTCCCGTTGTTCCCTCAGGGCCGCTGTCAGCGGCGGCTCCGGGCGGGGCCCCCCAGAAGCTGCTGCCGCCTCCCCCCGCGGGTCGCCCGTCCCCCGCCCCGCCCGCGGTGCCACCGGCGTCCCCAGGGCCCCCCCCGCCCTCACCGGGGCAACCAGCGCCGCCCGCCCTCCCCGTGCACCCCAAACAGAACCGAATCACCCCCATCCAGAAACCGCGCGGCCTCGACCCCGTCGAGATCCTGCAGGAGAGGGAGTACAGGTGGGA
>NW_020938709.1:0-950 GCF_003984885.1 Neopelma chrysocephalum
TGTGACTTGGTGTCACCATTAATGGCACTGGAGGGGTTGGAGGTGGCACTGGAGGGGTTGGAAGTGTCCCTGGAGCAGTTGGAAGTGGCCCTGGAGGGGTTGGAAGTGGCCCTGGAACAGTTGGAAGTGGCCCTGTAGGAGTTGGAGGTGACCCTGGAGGGGCTGGAAGTGGCCCTGGAGCTGTGGGAGGTGGCCCTGGAGCGGTTGGAAGTGGCCCTGGAGGGGCTGGAAGTGGCACTGGAACAGTTGGAAGTGGCCCTGAAGGGGTTTTAAGTGGCCCTGGAGGGGTTGGAAGTGGCCCTGGAGCTGTGGGATGTGGTCCTGGAGCAGTTGGAATTGGCCCTGGAGCTGTGGGAAGTGCTCCTGGAGCTCTGGGCTGTGTCTCAACACCACCTTTAAGGGCTCTGTTCCCTTCCCTGGTGCCAATCCCATTCCCTGGTGCCAATCCCATTCCCTGGTGCCAATCCCTGCCCTTCCCCAGCCCGGGATGAGCCCTTTGAGCCCCATCCCGCTGTGGGGCCGTGGTTGGATGAGGCCAAACAGGTCCTGGGGTCGATCCCACTGGGAATTGGGGGTCAGGGGGGATTCTGGGACAGGATGACCCCGGTGTCCCAGTGTCCAGGGCTCCATCCCAGGCCATCCCTGGTGACATTCCCACTCCTGGGCCCCATCCTGCTGCCCCATCCCGCTGTGGGGCCATTGTTGGATGAGGCCGAGCAGCTCCTTGGGTCAATCCCACTGGGAATTGGGGGTTGAGGGGGTTCTGGGACAGTGTCCCAGTGTCCTGGGCTCCATCCCAGGCCATCCCTGGTGGTGACATTCCCACTCCTGGGCCCCATCCCGCTGTGGGGCCGTGGTTGGATGAGGCCAAACAGCTCCTGGGGTCGATCCCACTGGGAATTGGGGGTCAGGGGGGGTTCTGGGACAGGATGACCCCGGTGTCCCGGTGT
>NW_020938710.1:0-950 GCF_003984885.1 Neopelma chrysocephalum
TGTGACTTGGTGTCACCATTAATGGCACTGGAGGGGTTGGAGGTGGCACTGGAGGGGTTGGAAGTGTCCCTGGAGCAGTTGGAAGTGGCCCTGGAGGGGTTGGAAGTGGCCCTGGAACAGTTGGAAGTGGCCCTGTAGGAGTTGGAGGTGACCCTGGAGGGGCTGGAAGTGGCCCTGGAGCTGTGGGAGGTGGCCCTGGAGCGGTTGGAAGTGGCCCTGGAGGGGCTGGAAGTGGCACTGGAACAGTTGGAAGTGGCCCTGAAGGGGTTTTAAGTGGCCCTGGAGGGGTTGGAAGTGGCCCTGGAGCTGTGGGATGTGGTCCTGGAGCAGTTGGAATTGGCCCTGGAGCTGTGGGAAGTGCTCCTGGAGCTCTGGGCTGTGTCTCAACACCACCTTTAAGGGCTCTGTTCCCTTCCCTGGTGCCAATCCCATTCCCTGGTGCCAATCCCATTCCCTGGTGCCAATCCCTGCCCTTCCCCAGCCCGGGATGAGCCCTTTGAGCCCCATCCCGCTGTGGGGCCGTGGTTGGATGAGGCCAAACAGGTCCTGGGGTCGATCCCACTGGGAATTGGGGGTCAGGGGGGATTCTGGGACAGGATGACCCCGGTGTCCCAGTGTCCAGGGCTCCATCCCAGGCCATCCCTGGTGACATTCCCACTCCTGGGCCCCATCCTGCTGCCCCATCCCGCTGTGGGGCCATTGTTGGATGAGGCCGAGCAGCTCCTTGGGTCAATCCCACTGGGAATTGGGGGTTGAGGGGGTTCTGGGACAGTGTCCCAGTGTCCTGGGCTCCATCCCAGGCCATCCCTGGTGGTGACATTCCCACTCCTGGGCCCCATCCCGCTGTGGGGCCGTGGTTGGATGAGGCCAAACAGCTCCTGGGGTCGATCCCACTGGGAATTGGGGGTCAGGGGGGGTTCTGGGACAGGATGACCCCGGTGTCCCGGTGT
>NW_020938711.1:0-792 GCF_003984885.1 Neopelma chrysocephalum
CCCTTGGACCCCAAAGACCCTCCCCTGAGCCCCCCAGGTCGGGGTTTCACCCCCCAACCATCCAGAAATCAACCAAAACCCAAATGAGCGGTGCCAAAACCAACCAAAAAATCAACTCAGACCCCGAAGCACCTCCCCAGGTTGGGGTTTAACCCCCTTGGACCCCAAAGATCCTCCCTGAGCCCCCCAGGTCGGGGTTCCACCCCCTAAACCACCCAAAAACCAACCCAAAACCCAACTGAGCAGCACAAAAACCAACCCAGACCCCAAAGATCCTCCCTGAGCCCCCCAGGTGGGGGTTTGACCCCCTCGGGCCCCCCAATGTGACGCTGTGGGTTCCAGGGACGACGAAGGCGGAGGACCGGGGGATGCTGCTGAAGACGTTCAACGAGCCGGGCTCGGAATATTTCATCTTCCTGCTGAGCACCCGCGCGGGGGGGTTGGGGCTCAACCTGCAGTCGGCCGACACCGTCATCATCTTCGACAGCGACTGGAACCCGCACCAGGTACCTGCCCACCCAAAAACTCACACACCGACCCCAAAAACTCACCCACTGACCCCAAAAACTCACACACTGACCCCAAAAACTCACACGCCGACCCCAAAAACTCACACACTGAATCCAAAAACTCACACACCGACCCCAAAGACTCACACACCGACCCCAAAAACTCACACACCGACCCCAAAAACTCACACACTGAATCCAAAAACTCACACACCGACCCCAAAAACTCACACACCGACCCCAAAAACTCACACACTGACCCCAAAAACTCACACGCCGACCC
>NW_020938712.1:0-4397 GCF_003984885.1 Neopelma chrysocephalum
TGGGCTCCATCCCAGGCCATCCCTGGTGACATTCCCTGTCCTGGGCCAGGTGGACCTGAACGAGGAGGAGACCATCCTCATCATCCGCCGCCTGCACAAGGTGCTCCGGCCCTTCCTGCTCCGGCGCCTCAAGAAGGAGGTGGAGGCTCAGCTCCCGGAAAAGGTGACAATGGGGGGGTCCTTCCTGCTGGGATACACCCTGGGATACACCCAGGGGGTCCTTCCTGCCCTTCCCCATCCTGGAATATGCACATGGAGTTTCATTCCCCTCTGGAATGATTGTTGGGTTGGGTTGAGGAGGTGTTTGGGTCGATCCCTCTGGGAATTGGGGGTTCTCTGAGCACAGGGATCCCACATTTTGGGGTCCATCCTGCTCTTCCCCATCCCGGGATACACCTGGGGGGGGTCCATGCCCGGAATATCCACACGTGGAGTTTTGGTTCCACTGCAGGATCTCAGCTGGGCAGGGATGATCCCCCCAGGATCCAGGGGGGCTCTGGGGGTCCAGGGGTGACTCTGGGGGTCTGGGGGTGTCTCTGGGGGTGCTGGGGGAGCTCTGGGGATCCAGGGATGGCTCTGGGGGTCCTGGGGTGTCTCTGGGGGTCTGGGGGTGTCTCTGGGGGTCAGGGGTGTCTCTGGGGGTCCAGGGGTGACTCTGGGGCTCCGGGGGTGACTCTGGGGATCCAGGTGTGACTCTGGGGTCCTGGGGTGTCTCTGGGTGTCCTGGGGTGTCTCTGGGGGTCCTGGGGGAGCTCTGGGGATCCAGGGATGGCTCTGGGGGTCCTGGGGGAGCTCTGGGGGTCTGGGGGTGTCTCTGGGTGTCTGTGGGTGTCTCTGGGTGTCCAGGGGTGTCTCTGGGGGTCCGTGGGTGTCTCTGGGGGTCTGGGGGTGTCTCTGGGTGTCCAGGGGTGTCTCTGGGGGTCTGGGGGTGTCTCTGGGGGTCCGTGGGTGTCTCTGGGTGTCCATGGCTGACCCCTGTGGGGTCCTGGCAGGTGGAGTACGTGATCAAGTGTGACATGTCGGCCCTGCAGCGGGTCCTGTACCGGCACATGCAGGCCAAGGGGGTCCTGCTCACCGACGGATCCGAGAAGGACAAGAAGGTCTGGAGTTGGGATTTGGGAATTCCAAGGGAGGGAGGGTGGCCGGGGTGGGTCCGGGCCCCGTTTTGGGCACGTTAATGTGTCGCCATTAATGGCACTGGAGGGGTTGGAGGTGGCACTGGAGGGGTTGGAAGTGGCCCTGGAGGAGTTGGAGGTGGCCCTGGAGCTGTGGGATGGGACTTGGTGTCACCTTTAATGACTCTGGAGGGGTTGGAAGTGGCCCTGGAGGGGTTGGAAATGGCCCTCGATCAGCTGGAAGTGGCCCTGGAGGGGTTGGAAGTGTCCCTGGAGCTGTGGGATGTGCTCCCGGAGCAGTTGGAAGTGTCCCTGGAGGGGTTGGAAGTGGCCCTGGATCAGTTGGAAGTGGCCCTGGAGGGGTTGGAAGTGGCCCTGGAGCTGTGGGATGTGCTCCTGGAGCTGTGGAACGTGGTCCTGGAGGGGTTGGAAGTGTCCCTGGAGCCCCTTTGTAAGCAAAGGAATTGGGGTGGGCTGAGCTTAAAACCCTTTGATTGGCTCTGAGCCTCCAGTGGGGGCTCCCAGGGAATTCCTGGGAATGCTGGGAGGGAGAATCCGCCCCCATCCCAGATTTTAACCCGCCCTGGGCCCTTCCCTGCAGGGCAAAGGCGGCACCAAGACCCTGATGAACACGATCATGCAGCTGAGGAAGATCTGCAACCACCCCTACATGTTCCAGCACATCGAGGTGGGGCCTCCCCGGGACAGGGAGAGACCAGGACGGGGAGAAAAACATCCTGGGATGGAACAAAACAGGGATAAACCAACCTGGGATGGACCAGAACAGGGATAAACCAACCTGGGATGGACCAGACAAGGGATAAACCAACCTGGGATGGACCAGAACAGGGATAAACCAACCTGGATAGGGCAGAACAGGGATAAACCAACCTGGGATAGACCAAAACAGGGATAAACCAATCTGGATGGACCAAAACAGAGATAAAACCAACCTGGATAGGCCAAAACAGGGATAAACCAACCTGGGATGGAACAAAACAGGGATAACCCAACCTGGGATAGACCAAAACAGGGATAGGCCAAAACAGGGATGGACCAAACTGGAACTAAACCCAACCCAACAGGGCTGAACCCGATGGGGATGAGCCAAACCAGGACTAAACCCAATGGGGATGAACCAAACTGGGGCTAAACCCGACCCATTGGGGCTAAACCCAATGGGGATGGACTAAACCAGGACTAAACCCAATGGGGCTGGACCAAAGTGGGGCTAAACCTGATGAGGATGAACCAAACTGGAGTTAAACCCAATAGAGATGAACCAAACTGTGACTAAACCCGACCCAACGGGGCTAAACCTGATGGGGATGGACTAAACCAGGACTAAACCTGATGGGGATGAGCCAAACCAGGACTAAACCTGATGGGGATGAACCAAACCCCCCTTCCATGGCTCTTTTTTCCAGCCAAAGGGATCCATTCCCAAGGGAACTGGGCAGGGAGCAGGGCCTTGGCCCTGGCCAGCCCTGGGCGAGGCTTTAGGACAGTTTTAGGCCCGGTCTGGGCCAATTCCTGACCCCATTTCTCTTCCCCACTCCAGGAATCCTTCTCCGAGCACTTGGGCTTCACGGGTGGGATCGTGCAGGGGTGAGTCGGGAATTCCCACTGGGGAAATCGGGAGGAATTCCCAAACTCCAGGGGCTCTTGGGGGGGGGCGAGGGGTGACCCAGGACCCCCCAAAAATTCCCCGAATCCCATTTTTTTCCCTGATTTTGCCCGTTCCCACCCGCTCCAGGCTGGATCTGTACCGCGCCTCCGGGAAGTTCGAGCTGCTGGACCGGATCCTGCCCAAGCTCCGGGCCACCAACCACAAGGTGCTGCTCTTCTGCCAGATGACCTCCCTCATGACCATCATGGAGGATTATTTCGCCTACAGAGGCTTCAAATACCTCAGGCTGGACGGTGGGTGACCCTCAGGGGGATGGGTGGGGGGTCCCAGGGGTGGGAAAGGGGCCCCTGGGAGGGGGCGGGTGGTGGGAACAGGTCTGGAGATCCCGAGGGATGTGGGGTCAGGGAGAGGGGAGAGGGGGAGGTCAAGGTGTCATAGTGGGTGTTGAGGTGAACATCAAGATAATGAGGTGGAGATCAAGATATCAAAGTGGATATCAAGATATCAAAATAGATATCAAGGTAGATATCAAGATATCAAAGTGGATATCAAGGTATCAAAGTGGGTATCAAGGTAGATATCAAGATATCAAGGTGAATATCAAGATATCGAGGTAGATACCAAGATACCAAAGTGGATGTCAAGATACCAAAGTAGAGATCAAGATATTAAAATAGATATCAAGATATCAAGGTGGATATCAAGGTAGATATCAAGGTGTCAAGGTGGAGATCAAGATATCAAAGTGGATATCAAGGTATCAAAGTGGGTGTCAAGGTGGAGATCAAGATATCAAGGTGGAGATCAAGGTATCAAAGTGGATATCAAGATAACAAGGTGGATATCAAGACATGAAGGTGGATATCAAGATGGATATCAAGATAACAAGGTGGATATCAAGATATCAAGATGGATATCAAGATATCAAGGTAGATATCAAGATATCAAAGTGGAGATCAAGATATCAAGGTGGAGATCAAGATATGAAGGTGGATATCAAGATATCAAGGTGGAGATCAAGATATTAAAGTAAATATCAAGATATCAAGGTGGATATCAAGATATCAAGATGGATATCAAGATATCAAGATGGATATCAAGATAACAAGGTAGATATCAAGATATGAAGGTGGAGATCAAGATGTGAAGGTAGATATCAAGATATCAAAGTGGAGATCAAGATAACAAGGTGGATATCAAGATATCAAAGTGGAGATCAGCATAAATATCAAGGTGTCAAGGTGCAGATCAAGATATCAAGGTGAATATCAAGATACCAAAGTGGGTATCAAGATATGAAGGTAGATAGCAAGATATCAAATTAATCTCCTGATTAATCCCCCAAGTGCCTCCCCTGAGCCCCCCAGGTCAGGGTTTAACTCCCTTGGACCCCAGAGTGCCTCCCTGAGACCCCCAGGTCAGGGTTTAACACCCCCAAACACCCCCTTGGACCCCAAAGATCCTCCCTGAGCCCCACAGGTCGGGGTTTAACCCCTTTGGACCCCAAAGGTCGGGGTTTAACACCCCCCAGACACCCCCTGGGACCCCCAAGTGCCTCCCCTGAGCCCCCAGGTCAGGATTTAACCCCTTTGGACCCCAAAGTGCCTCCCCTGAGCCCCCCAGGTCGGGGTTTAACCCCCTTGGACCCCAAA
>NW_020938713.1:0-617 GCF_003984885.1 Neopelma chrysocephalum
TTCCCTGTCCCCTCAGATCCGCTGGAAGTACATGATCGTGGACGAGGGTCACCGCATGAAGAACCACCACTGCAAACTGACCCAGGTGCTCAACACCCACTACGTGGCCCCGCGGCGGCTGCTCCTCACCGGGACCCCCCTGCAGAACAAACTGCCCGAGCTCTGGGCCCTCCTCAACTTCCTGCTGCCCACCATCTTCAAGAGCTGCAGCACCTTCGAGCAGTGGTTCAACGCCCCCTTCGCCATGACCGGAGAGAAGGTGACGCGGAATTCCCAACGGGAACGGGGAATGGGGGTGTTGGGACGTTCCCGGCGGGAACGGGGCCAGGGGGGCATCGGTTTGATGCCCGGGGGGCACTGGAGGGGGCACTGGAGCTGTGGGATGGGACTTGGTGTCACCATTAGTGGCACTGGAGGGGCTGGAGGTGGCATTGGAACAGTTGGAAGTGGCCCTGGAGGGGTTGGAGGGGACACTGGAGCTGTGGGATGGGACTTGGTGTCACCATTAGTGGTCCTGGAGGAGCTGGAGGTGGCCCTGGAACAGTTGGAAGTGGCCCTGGAGCTGTGGGATGTGACTTGGTGTCACCATTAATGGCACTGGAGGGGTTGGAGGTGGC
>NW_020938714.1:0-617 GCF_003984885.1 Neopelma chrysocephalum
TTCCCTGTCCCCTCAGATCCGCTGGAAGTACATGATCGTGGACGAGGGTCACCGCATGAAGAACCACCACTGCAAACTGACCCAGGTGCTCAACACCCACTACGTGGCCCCGCGGCGGCTGCTCCTCACCGGGACCCCCCTGCAGAACAAACTGCCCGAGCTCTGGGCCCTCCTCAACTTCCTGCTGCCCACCATCTTCAAGAGCTGCAGCACCTTCGAGCAGTGGTTCAACGCCCCCTTCGCCATGACCGGAGAGAAGGTGACACGGAATTCCCAACGGGAACGGGGAATGGGGGTGTTGGGACGTTCCCGGCGGGAACGGGGACAGGGGGGCATCGGTTTGATGCCCGGGGGGCACTGGAGGGGGCACTGGAGCTGTGGGATGGGACTTGGTGTCACCATTAGTGGCACTGGAGGGGCTGGAGGTGGCATTGGAACAGTTGGAAGTGGCCCTGGAGGGGTTGGAGGGGACACTGGAGCTGTGGGATGGGACTTGGTGTCACCATTAGTGGTCCTGGAGGAGCTGGAGGTGGCCCTGGAACAGTTGGAAGTGGCCCTGGAGCTGTGGGATGTGACTTGGTGTCACCATTAATGGCACTGGAGGGGTTGGAGGTGGC
>NW_020938715.1:0-1472 GCF_003984885.1 Neopelma chrysocephalum
TACACCCAGAGGGTCCTTCCTGCTGTCCCTCATCCTGGGATACACCCCAAGGATCCATCCCTCCCTTTCCTTGGAATACACACCTGGAGTTTCATTCCCCCCTGGAATGGTTGTTGGGTGGGGTTGAGGAGGTGTTTGGGTTGATCCCTCTGGGAATTGGGGGTTCTCTGACCACAGGGATCCCACGTTTTGGGGTCCATCCTGCTCTTCCCTATCCTGGGATACACCCCAAGGATCCATCCTGCCCTTTTCTTGGAATACACACCTGGAGTTTCATCCCCCTCTGGAATGGTTGTTGGGTTGGGTTGAGGAGGTGTTTGGGTTGATCCCTCTTGGAATTGGGGGTTCTCTGACCACAGGGATCCAATGTTTTGGGGTCCATCCTGGGATACACCCAGAGGATCCTTCCCACCCTTTCCCTGGAATACACACCTGGAGTTTCATTCCCCCCTGGAATGGTTGTTGGGTGGGGTTGAGGAGGTGTTTGGGTCGATCCCTATGGAAATCAGGGATTCTCTGAGCTCAGGGATCTTCCCTGGGAAAGAACAGCCCCTCCCGCCCCCTCCTCTTCTCCCGGGAACCCCGATCCCGTGGGACATTCCCGGTGGGACATTCCCGGTTGGAATTGTCCCCCTCCATCCCAGGGCTCTCCGGCGGCGCGCCGCGCCTTCGTCCCGCAGCTCCGGAGCGGGAAGTTCAACGTCCTGCTCACCACCTACGAGTACATCATCAAGGACAAGCACATCCTGGCCAAGGTGAGCCTCGGGAATGCTCCATCCCGAGGGTTTTCCCACGGAATTCCCACCTTTTTCCATCCCCCCCTCCAGTCCTGGTGTTTTTGTCCCCCTGGAGTCTCCCAAGCCAAAGCCGAGGGGGAATTCCCGGTGCTGTTGCTGCTCCCGGTTTTTGGCTGCGTATCCCGCGTTTGATTCCCTTTTCCTGGGAGAATTCCTGGGATATTTGTGACTGACCGGATCCCTCCGTGCCCCTCGTTGCCGAGGGGTTGGGATCCCTGGGTGGGATGGAGCGTTTGTGCCAGTGGAAAGCGCTGGGATAAAGGTCCCAATCCCAAAGTTTGGGATCGAGGGGTTGATCCCGCTCGGAATCCGCTCTGGAGGTGCCAATTTGTGGGATGTTTTGGGATCTCCCAGCTCAGGGATCTCAGGGACACCTCCCAGAGGATTTGTGGGATGTTTTGGGATCTCTGGGACACCTCCCGGAGGATTTGTGGGAAGGTTTGGGATCTCCCAGCTCAGGGATCTCCGGGACACCTCCTGGAGGATTTGTGGGATGTTTTGGGATCTCCGGGACACCTCCCAGAGGATTTGTGGGATGTTTCAGGATCTCCCAGTTCAAGGATCTCTCACCTACCTGGAGGATTTTTGGGATGTTCCAGGCGTATCCAGATCTCCCAGCTCAGGGATCTTGGGGACACCTCCCAGAGGATTTCTGGGATGTTTTGGGATCGCCCA
>NW_020938716.1:0-1708 GCF_003984885.1 Neopelma chrysocephalum
CGTGGTTTTCCCGTGGGAAAATTCCCTTGGGATTCCTGGGAAATCCGCTCCCTTTTTCTCCTCTCCGTCCCCATTATCCCGAGGGAGCTGCGGCGATTCCCGGCTCCGAACCCGTCACGTCCCGGAGGGTCCTTCCTGCTGTTCCACATCCTGGGATACACCCAGAGGGTCCTTCCTGCTGTCCCTCTCCATGGGATACACCCAGGGGGTCCATCCTGCCCTTCCCCATCCTGGGATACACCCAGAGGGTCCATCCTGCTGTCCCCCATCCTGGGATACACCCCGAGGATCCATCCCTCCCTTTCCCTGGAATACACACCCGGAGTTTCATTCCCCTCTGGAATGGTTGTTGGGTGGGGTTGAGGAGGTGTTTGGGTGGATCCCTCTGGGAATTGGGGGTTCTCTGAGCACAGGGATCCCACATTTTGGGGTCCATCCTGGGATACACCCAGGGGGTCCTTCCCGCTGTCCCTCTCCGTGGGATACACCCAGAGGATCCATCCTGCCCTTCTCCATCCTGGAATACACACCCGGAGTTTCATTCCCCCTCTGGAATGGTCGTTGGGTGGGATTGAGGAGGTGTTTGGGTCGATCCCTCTGGGAATTGGGGGTTCTCTGAGCACAGGGATCTGTTTTGGGGTCCATCCTGCCTTTCCCCATCCTGGGATACACCCCAAGGATCCATCCTGCCCTTTCCTTGGAATACACACCCGGAGTTTCATTCCCTCCTGGAATGGTTGTTGGGTGGGGTTGAGGAGGTGTTTGGGTCGATCCCTCTGGGAATTGGGGGTTCTCTGACCACAGGGATCTTCCCTGGGGGAAAGCAACCCCTCCCGCCCCCTCCTCTTCTCCCGGGAACCCCGATCCCGTGGGACATTCCCGGTGGGACATTCCCGGTTGGAATTGTCCCCCTCCATCCCAGGGCTCTCCGGCGGCGCGCCGCGCCTTCGTCCCGCAGCTCCGGAGCGGGAAGTTCAACGTCCTGCTCACCACCTACGAGTACATCATCAAGGACAAGCACATCCTGGCCAAGGTGAGCCTCGGGAATGCTCCATCCTGAGGGTTTTCCCACGGAATTCCCACCTTTTTCCATCCCTCTGGATGTTTTTGTCCCCCTGGAGTCTCCCAAGGCAAAGCCAAGGGGGAATTCCCGCTGCTGCTGCTCCCGGTTTTTGGCTGCGTATCCCGCGTTTGATTCCCTTTTCCTGGGAGAATTCCCAGGATATTTGTGACTGACCGGATCCCTCCGTGCCCCTCGTTGCCGAGGGGTTGGGATCCCTGGGTGGGATGGAGCGTTTGTGCCAGTGGAAAGCGCTGGGATAAAGGTCCCAATCCCAAAGTTTGGGATCGAGGGGTTGATCCCGCTCGGAATCCGCTCTGGAGGTGCCGATTTGTGGGATGTTTTGGGATCTCACAGCTCAGGGATCTCAGGGACACCTCCCAGAGGATTTATGGGATGTTTTGGGATCTCACAGCTCTGGGATTTCCTGCCCACCTCCCAGAGGATTTGTGGAATGTTTTGGGATCTCCGGGACACCTCCTGGAGGATTTGTGGGATGTTTCGGGATCTCCCAGCTCAAGGATCTCCCACCCACCTCCTGGAGGATTTTTGGGGTGTTCCGGGCATATCTGGCTCTCCCAGCTCAGGAATCTCCTGCCCACCTCCCAGAGGATTTGTGGGATGTTTTGGGATCTCCCAGCTCAGGGA
>NW_020938717.1:0-1472 GCF_003984885.1 Neopelma chrysocephalum
TACACCCAGAGGGTCCTTCCTGCTGTCCCTCATCCTGGGATACACCCCAAGGATCCATCCCTCCCTTTCCTTGGAATACACACCTGGAGTTTCATTCCCCCCTGGAATGGTTGTTGGGTGGGGTTGAGGAGGTGTTTGGGTTGATCCCTCTGGGAATTGGGGGTTCTCTGACCACAGGGATCCCACGTTTTGGGGTCCATCCTGCTCTTCCCTATCCTGGGATACACCCCAAGGATCCATCCTGCCCTTTTCTTGGAATACACACCTGGAGTTTCATCCCCCTCTGGAATGGTTGTTGGGTTGGGTTGAGGAGGTGTTTGGGTTGATCCCTCTTGGAATTGGGGGTTCTCTGACCACAGGGATCCAATGTTTTGGGGTCCATCCTGGGATACACCCAGAGGATCCTTCCCACCCTTTCCCTGGAATACACACCTGGAGTTTCATTCCCCCCTGGAATGGTTGTTGGGTGGGGTTGAGGAGGTGTTTGGGTCGATCCCTATGGAAATCAGGGATTCTCTGAGCTCAGGGATCTTCCCTGGGAAAGAACAGCCCCTCCCGCCCCCTCCTCTTCTCCCGGGAACCCCGATCCCGTGGGACATTCCCGGTGGGACATTCCCGGTTGGAATTGTCCCCCTCCATCCCAGGGCTCTCCGGCGGCGCGCCGCGCCTTCGTCCCGCAGCTCCGGAGCGGGAAGTTCAACGTCCTGCTCACCACCTACGAGTACATCATCAAGGACAAGCACATCCTGGCCAAGGTGAGCCTCGGGAATGCTCCATCCCGAGGGTTTTCCCACGGAATTCCCACCTTTTTCCATCCCCCCCTCCAGTCCTGGTGTTTTTGTCCCCCTGGAGTCTCCCAAGCCAAAGCCGAGGGGGAATTCCCGGTGCTGTTGCTGCTCCCGGTTTTTGGCTGCGTATCCCGCGTTTGATTCCCTTTTCCTGGGAGAATTCCTGGGATATTTGTGACTGACCGGATCCCTCCGTGCCCCTCGTTGCCGAGGGGTTGGGATCCCTGGGTGGGATGGAGCGTTTGTGCCAGTGGAAAGCGCTGGGATAAAGGTCCCAATCCCAAAGTTTGGGATCGAGGGGTTGATCCCGCTCGGAATCCGCTCTGGAGGTGCCAATTTGTGGGATGTTTTGGGATCTCCCAGCTCAGGGATCTCAGGGACACCTCCCAGAGGATTTGTGGGATGTTTTGGGATCTCTGGGACACCTCCCGGAGGATTTGTGGGAAGGTTTGGGATCTCCCAGCTCAGGGATCTCCGGGACACCTCCTGGAGGATTTGTGGGATGTTTTGGGATCTCCGGGACACCTCCCAGAGGATTTGTGGGATGTTTCAGGATCTCCCAGTTCAAGGATCTCTCACCTACCTGGAGGATTTTTGGGATGTTCCAGGCGTATCCAGATCTCCCAGCTCAGGGATCTTGGGGACACCTCCCAGAGGATTTCTGGGATGTTTTGGGATCGCCCA
>NW_020938718.1:0-1708 GCF_003984885.1 Neopelma chrysocephalum
CGTGGTTTTCCCGTGGGAAAATTCCCTTGGGATTCCTGGGAAATCCGCTCCCTTTTTCTCCTCTCCGTCCCCATTATCCCGAGGGAGCTGCGGCGATTCCCGGCTCCGAACCCGTCACGTCCCGGAGGGTCCTTCCTGCTGTTCCACATCCTGGGATACACCCAGAGGGTCCTTCCTGCTGTCCCTCTCCATGGGATACACCCAGGGGGTCCATCCTGCCCTTCCCCATCCTGGGATACACCCAGAGGGTCCATCCTGCTGTCCCCCATCCTGGGATACACCCCGAGGATCCATCCCTCCCTTTCCCTGGAATACACACCCGGAGTTTCATTCCCCTCTGGAATGGTTGTTGGGTGGGGTTGAGGAGGTGTTTGGGTGGATCCCTCTGGGAATTGGGGGTTCTCTGAGCACAGGGATCCCACATTTTGGGGTCCATCCTGGGATACACCCAGGGGGTCCTTCCCGCTGTCCCTCTCCGTGGGATACACCCAGAGGATCCATCCTGCCCTTCTCCATCCTGGAATACACACCCGGAGTTTCATTCCCCCTCTGGAATGGTCGTTGGGTGGGATTGAGGAGGTGTTTGGGTCGATCCCTCTGGGAATTGGGGGTTCTCTGAGCACAGGGATCTGTTTTGGGGTCCATCCTGCCTTTCCCCATCCTGGGATACACCCCAAGGATCCATCCTGCCCTTTCCTTGGAATACACACCCGGAGTTTCATTCCCTCCTGGAATGGTTGTTGGGTGGGGTTGAGGAGGTGTTTGGGTCGATCCCTCTGGGAATTGGGGGTTCTCTGACCACAGGGATCTTCCCTGGGGGAAAGCAACCCCTCCCGCCCCCTCCTCTTCTCCCGGGAACCCCGATCCCGTGGGACATTCCCGGTGGGACATTCCCGGTTGGAATTGTCCCCCTCCATCCCAGGGCTCTCCGGCGGCGCGCCGCGCCTTCGTCCCGCAGCTCCGGAGCGGGAAGTTCAACGTCCTGCTCACCACCTACGAGTACATCATCAAGGACAAGCACATCCTGGCCAAGGTGAGCCTCGGGAATGCTCCATCCTGAGGGTTTTCCCACGGAATTCCCACCTTTTTCCATCCCTCTGGATGTTTTTGTCCCCCTGGAGTCTCCCAAGGCAAAGCCAAGGGGGAATTCCCGCTGCTGCTGCTCCCGGTTTTTGGCTGCGTATCCCGCGTTTGATTCCCTTTTCCTGGGAGAATTCCCAGGATATTTGTGACTGACCGGATCCCTCCGTGCCCCTCGTTGCCGAGGGGTTGGGATCCCTGGGTGGGATGGAGCGTTTGTGCCAGTGGAAAGCGCTGGGATAAAGGTCCCAATCCCAAAGTTTGGGATCGAGGGGTTGATCCCGCTCGGAATCCGCTCTGGAGGTGCCGATTTGTGGGATGTTTTGGGATCTCACAGCTCAGGGATCTCAGGGACACCTCCCAGAGGATTTATGGGATGTTTTGGGATCTCACAGCTCTGGGATTTCCTGCCCACCTCCCAGAGGATTTGTGGAATGTTTTGGGATCTCCGGGACACCTCCTGGAGGATTTGTGGGATGTTTCGGGATCTCCCAGCTCAAGGATCTCCCACCCACCTCCTGGAGGATTTTTGGGGTGTTCCGGGCATATCTGGCTCTCCCAGCTCAGGAATCTCCTGCCCACCTCCCAGAGGATTTGTGGGATGTTTTGGGATCTCCCAGCTCAGGGA
>NW_020938719.1:0-565 GCF_003984885.1 Neopelma chrysocephalum
TGTGACTTGGTGTCACCATTAATGGCACTGGAGGGGTTGGAGGTGGCCCTGAAGGGGTTGGAAGTGATCGTGGAGCTCTGGGATGTGGCCTGGAGGGGTTGGAAGTGACCCTGGATCAGTTGGAGGTGGCCCTGGAGCTGTGGGATGGGACTTGGTGTCACCATTAATGACTCTGGAGGGGTTGGAAGTGGCCCTGGAGCTGTGGGATGTGGCCCTGGAGCCGTTGGAAGTGTCCCTGGAGCAGTTGGAAGTGGTCCTGGAGGGGTTGGAGGTGGTCCTGGAGCTGTGGAATGTGGCCCTGGAGCTGTGGGATGGGACTTGGTGTCACCATTAGTGGCCCTGGAGGGGCTGGAAGTGGCCCTGGAGCCATGGGCTGTGTCTCAACACCACCTTTGAGGGCTCTGTTCCCTTCCCTGGTGCCAATCCCATTCCCTGGTGCCAATCCCTGCCCTTCCCCAGCCCGGGATGAGCCCTTTGAGCCCCATCCCGCTGTGGGGCCGTGGTTGGATGAGGCCAAGCAGCTCCTGGGGTCGATCCCACTGGGAATTGGGGATTGAGGGAGGTT
>NW_020938720.1:0-565 GCF_003984885.1 Neopelma chrysocephalum
TGTGACTTGGTGTCACCATTAATGGCACTGGAGGGGTTGGAGGTGGCCCTGAAGGGGTTGGAAGTGATCGTGGAGCTCTGGGATGTGGCCTGGAGGGGTTGGAAGTGACCCTGGATCAGTTGGAGGTGGCCCTGGAGCTGTGGGATGGGACTTGGTGTCACCATTAATGACTCTGGAGGGGTTGGAAGTGGCCCTGGAGCTGTGGGATGTGGCCCTGGAGCCGTTGGAAGTGTCCCTGGAGCAGTTGGAAGTGGTCCTGGAGGGGTTGGAGGTGGTCCTGGAGCTGTGGAATGTGGCCCTGGAGCTGTGGGATGGGACTTGGTGTCACCATTAGTGGCCCTGGAGGGGCTGGAAGTGGCCCTGGAGCCATGGGCTGTGTCTCAACACCACCTTTGAGGGCTCTGTTCCCTTCCCTGGTGCCAATCCCATTCCCTGGTGCCAATCCCTGCCCTTCCCCAGCCCGGGATGAGCCCTTTGAGCCCCATCCCGCTGTGGGGCCGTGGTTGGATGAGGCCAAGCAGCTCCTGGGGTCGATCCCACTGGGAATTGGGGATTGAGGGAGGTT
>NW_020938721.1:0-3091 GCF_003984885.1 Neopelma chrysocephalum
TCACGGGGAATACAGGGATTCTGGGGAATGCAAGGAGTACAGGGATCAAAGGGAATACAGGGATTCCAGGGAATACAGGGATCCCAGGGAATACAGGGAGTACAGGGATCCCAGGGAATACAGGGATCCTAGGGAATACAGGGAGTCCAGGGATCCCAGGGAATGCAGGGAATACAGGGATCCCAGGGAATACAGGGAGTGCAGGGATCCCCTGCCCCGGGAATACATGGATCCCAGGGAATACAGGGAGTACAGGGATCCCCTGCCCCAGGAATCCAGGGATTCCGTGTGTTCCAGAGATCCTGGGGATTACAGGGAATATAGGAAGGATTCTGGGGAGTACAGGGATTCCAGGGATTCCCTACCCTGGAGTACAGGCATTCCAGGGATCCCCTGCCCCAGGAGTACAGGCATTCCAGGGATTCCTTGCCCCGGGAGCCATGGTTGGGGAAAAATGGGACATTCCCGGGGCTGCTCCCAGAGTCTCGGCCCCCATCCCATTTTCCCTATTCCTGAGATCCAAGGGGATGAGCGGGGATTGGTTTTCCTTGGAGATTCCTCCTGACCCTCCCCTGGCCGCACTCCGGCCCCTCCGTGTCCGGGTGTTCCCAAATCCCATCCCGGCATTCCCGGAGCGACTCCAGGTGGGATGCCGGGGTGGGAGCGGAGCCGGAACTCATCCCAAAAATCCCCCCTCAGGCTCCAGGCCCGCATCGCCCACCGCATCCAAGAGCTGGAAAACCTGCCCGGATCCTTGGCCGGGGACCTGCGGACCAAAGCCACCATCGAGCTCAAGGCCCTGCGGCTCCTCAACTTCCAGCGCCAGGTGAGCGCCAGGAATGCTGGGATCCCTGGGAATGCTGGGATCTTTGGGAGTGCTGGCAGCGCCAGGATCCCTGGGAATGCTGGGAGTGTTGGGATCCCTGGGAGTGCTGGGAGCACCGGGATCCCTGGGAGCGCCGGGATCTCTGGGAGTACTGGGATCCCTGGGAGTGCCGGGATCTCTGGGAGCACCGGGATCCCTGGGAGTGCCGGCATCCCTGGGAGCACCGGGATCCCTGGGAGCACTGGGAGCGCTGGGATCCCTGGGAGTGCCGGGATCCCTGGGAGTGCCTGGCAGCACCAGGATCCCTGGGAGCACCGGGGTCCCTGGAAGTACCAGGAGTACCAGGATCCCTGGGAGTGCCGTGACCACTGAGATCCCCTGGGAGCACCGTGATCCCTGGGAGTTCCAGGAGCGCTGGGATCTGATTTTCCCATTTTTCCCGGGATTTGCAGCTGCGTCAGGAGGTGGTGGTGTGCATGCGGCGGGACACGGCGCTGGAGACGGCGCTCAACGCCAAGGCCTACAAGCGCAGCAAGCGGCAGTCGCTGCGCGAGGCCCGCATCACCGAGAAGCTGGAGAAGCAGCAGAAGATCGAGCAGGAGCGGAAGCGCCGCCAGAAGCACCAGGTCCGGCAGGGAACGGGGGGTTTTTAGGGAATAACGGGGCGGAGGCGGCGGGAAAAGGGGATTTTTGGGGGTTCCGGGGGGTTGGAGGTCAACGCCGGGCCGGTGGTTGGGTGGTGGTGGCCAAGGGTGGGGGATGGCGGGCAAGGGTCTGGTGGTGGGTGGTGGGATCATCAGTGGCCACTGGGACCGTCCAATGGCCACTGGGACTGTCCAGTGGCCACTGGGATCATCCAAGGGCTACGGGACTCTCCGGTGACTGTTGGGACCACCCAAGGACTCTTGGTCTTGACCAGTGGCTGTTGGGGTTGGCTGATGGCCATTGGGACCACCCAATGACTTTGGCCCCACCCAATGATTGTTGGGACTGCCCAGTGACTGTTGGGAGCCTCCAATGACTGTTGGGACCCTCCAATGACCGTTGGGGTCCTCCAATGACCATTGGGACCCTCCAGTGACCATCGGGAGCTTCCAATGACCTTGGGACCACCCAATGACTGTTGGGACCCTCCAATGACTGTTGGGACCCTCCATTGACCTTGGGACCACCCAATGACCATTGGGACCTTCCAATGACCGTTGGGGCCCTCCAGTGACTGTTGGGACCACCCAATGACCATTGGGACCCTCTATTGACCTTGACACCACCCAATGACTATTGAGAACCTCCAGTGACTGTTGGGACCCTCCAATGACCATTTGGACCCTGCAATGACCTTGGCACCACCTGGTGACCATTAGGAGTCTCCAATGACCTTGGCACCACCCAATGCCCGTTGGGACCCTCCAATGGCCCTTTGGACCCTCGAGTGACCGTTGGGGCCACCCAATGACCGTTGGGACCCTCCATTGACCTTGGAACCACCCAATGACTTTTGAGACCCTCCATTGACCTTGGGACCACCCAATGACCTTGGCACCACCCAATAACCATTGAGACCCTCCAATGACCTTGGCACCACCCAATGACCGTTGGGACCCTCCAGCGACCGTCGGTCTCGGCTGCCGGCCGCCGGTCCCTCCCGACCGCGGCGTTCAGAGGTCAAGACCAACAGTCATTCCTGGTTCCCTCAGGAATACCTCAACAGCATCCTGCAGCACGCCAAGGACTTCAAGGAGTACCACCGCAGCGTGAGCGGGAAGATCCAGAAGCTGACCAAGGCGGTGGCCACGTACCACGCCAACACCGAGCGAGAGCAGAAGAAGGAGAACGAGCGCATCGAGAAGGAGAGAATGCGGCGACTCATGGTCAGCGGGGTCAAGGGTCAGGGGGGTCAGGGGGGTCAGGGGTCAGGGGGGTCGGGTCACGGGGGGCGCGAGGGGGGGGGGGGGGGGGGGGGGGAGGGGGGCCGTCCTCCTCTCCGTGGGGTGAGGGGGAGGGAGGGCACCACAGGGTGTCCGGGATGTGGTCGGGGTGTTCCCTGGTGGTCCCAGGTGATCCCAGGTGTTCCCAGGTGTTTAGGGTGTATCTCAGGTGTATCCCAGGTGTATCCCAGGTGATCCCAGGTGATCCCAGGTATATCCCAGGTGTTCAGGGTGTATCCTGGGTGTATCCCAGGTGTTCAGGGTGTATCCCAGGTGTTCTCAGATGATCTCAGGTGTATCCCAGGTGTTCAGGGTGTATCCAGGTGTATCCCAGGTG
>NW_020938722.1:0-3057 GCF_003984885.1 Neopelma chrysocephalum
TCACGGGGAATACAGGGATTCTGGGGAATGCAAGGAGTACAGGGATCAAAGGGAATACAGGGATTCCAGGGAATACAGGGATCCCAGGGAATACAGGGAGTACAGGGATCCCAGGGAATACAGGGATCCTAGGGAATACAGGGAGTCCAGGGATCCCAGGGAATGCAGGGAATACAGGGATCCCAGGGAATACAGGGAGTGCAGGGATCCCCTGCCCCGGGAATACATGGATCCCAGGGAATACAGGGAGTACAGGGATCCCCTGCCCCAGGAATCCAGGGATTCCGTGTGTTCCAGAGATCCTGGGGATTACAGGGAATATAGGAAGGATTCTGGGGAGTACAGGGATTCCAGGGATTCCCTACCCTGGAGTACAGGCATTCCAGGGATCCCCTGCCCCAGGAGTACAGGCATTCCAGGGATTCCTTGCCCCGGGAGCCATGGTTGGGGAAAAATGGGACATTCCCGGGGCTGCTCCCAGAGTCTCGGCCCCCATCCCATTTTCCCTATTCCTGAGATCCAAGGGGATGAGCGGGGATTGGTTTTCCTTGGAGATTCCTCCTGACCCTCCCCTGGCCGCACTCCGGCCCCTCCGTGTCCGGGTGTTCCCAAATCCCATCCCGGCATTCCCGGAGCGACTCCAGGTGGGATGCCGGGGTGGGAGCGGAGCCGGAACTCATCCCAAAAATCCCCCCTCAGGCTCCAGGCCCGCATCGCCCACCGCATCCAAGAGCTGGAAAACCTGCCCGGATCCTTGGCCGGGGACCTGCGGACCAAAGCCACCATCGAGCTCAAGGCCCTGCGGCTCCTCAACTTCCAGCGCCAGGTGAGCGCCAGGAATGCTGGGATCCCTGGGAATGCTGGGACCTTTGGGAGTGCTGGCAGCGCCAGGATCCCTGGGAATGCTGGGAGTGTTGGGATCCCTGGGAGTGCTGGGAGCACCGGGATCCCTGGGAGCGCCGGGATCTCTGGGAGTACTGGGATCCCTGGGAGTGCCGGCATCCCTGGGAGCACCGGGATCCCTGGGAGCACTGGGAGCGCTGGGATCCCTGGGAGTGCCGGGATCCCTGGGAGTGCCTGGCAGCACCAGGATCCCTGGGAGCACCGGGGTCCCTGGAAGTACCGGGAGTACCAGGATCCCTGGGAGTGCCGTGACCACTGAGATCCCCTGGGAGCACCGTGATCCCTGGGAGTTCCAGGAGCGCTGGGATCTGATTTTCCCATTTTTCCCGGGATTTGCAGCTGCGTCAGGAGGTGGTGGTGTGCATGCGGCGGGACACGGCGCTGGAGACGGCGCTCAACGCCAAGGCCTACAAGCGCAGCAAGCGGCAGTCGCTGCGCGAGGCTCGCATCACCGAGAAGCTGGAGAAGCAGCAGAAGATCGAGCAGGAGCGGAAGCGCCGCCAGAAGCACCAGGTCCGGCAGGGAACGGGGGGTTTTTAGGGAATAACGGGGCGGAGGCGGCGGGAAAAGGGGATTTTTGGGGGTTCCGGGGGGTTGGAGGTCAACGCCGGGCCGGTGGTTGGGTGGTGGTGGCCAAGGGTGGGGGATGGCGGGCAAGGGTCTGGTGGTGGGTGGTGGGATCATCAGTGGCCACTGGGACCGTCCAATGGCCACTGGGACTGTCCAGTGGCCACTGGGATCATCCAAGGGCTACGGGACTCTCCGGTGACTGTTGGGACCACCCAAGGACTCTTGGTCTTGACCAGTGGCTGTTGGGGTTGGCTGATGGCCATTGGGACCACCCAATGACTTTGGCCCCACCCAATGATTGTTGGGACTGCCCAGTGACTGTTGGGAGCCTCCAATGACTGTTGGGACCCTCCAATGACCGTTGGGGTCCTCCAATGACCATTGGGACCCTCCAGTGACCATCGGGAGCTTCCAATGACCTTGGGACCACCCAATGACTGTTGGGACCCTCCAATGACTGTTGGGACCCTCCATTGACCTTGGGACCACCCAATGACCATTGGGACCTTCCAATGACCGTTGGGGCCCTCCAGTGACTGTTGGGACCACCCAATGACCATTGGGACCCTCTATTGACCTTGACACCACCCAATGACTATTGAGAACCTCCAGTGACTGTTGGGACCCTCCAATGACCATTTGGACCCTGCAATGACCTTGGCACCACCTGGTGACCATTAGGAGTCTCCAATGACCTTGGCACCACCCAATGCCCGTTGGGACCCTCCAATGGCCCTTTGGACCCTCGAGTGACCGTTGGGGCCACCCAATGACTTTTGAGACCCTCCATTGACCTTGGAACCACCCAATGACCTTGGCACCACCCAATAACCATTGAGACCCTCCAATGACCTTGGGACCACCCAATGACCGTTGGGACCCTCCAGCGACCGTCGGTCTCGGCTGCCGGCCGCCGGTCCCTCCCGACCGCGGCGTTCAGAGGTCAAGACCAACAGTCATTCCTGGTTCCCTCAGGAATACCTCAACAGCATCCTGCAGCACGCCAAGGACTTCAAGGAGTACCACCGCAGCGTGAGCGGGAAGATCCAGAAGCTGACCAAGGCGGTGGCCACGTACCACGCCAACACCGAGCGAGAGCAGAAGAAGGAGAACGAGCGCATCGAGAAGGAGAGAATGCGGCGACTCATGGTCAGCGGGGTCAAGGGTCAGGGGGGTCAGGGGGGTCAGGGGTCAGGGGGGTCGGGTCACGGGGGGCGCGAGGGGGGGGGGGGGGGGGGGGGGGAGGGGGGCCGTCCTCCTCTCCGTGGGGTGAGGGGGAGGGAGGGCACCACAGGGTGTCCGGGATGTGGTCGGGGTGTTCCCTGGTGGTCCCAGGTGATCCCAGGTGTTCCCAGGTGTTTAGGGTGTATCCCAGGTGTATCCCAGGTGTATCCCAGGTGATCCCAGGTGATCCCAGGTGTTCCCAGGTGTTCAGGGTGTATCCCAGGTGTATCCCAGGTATATCCCAGGTGTTCAGGGTGTATCCTGGGTGTATCCCAGGTGTTCAGGGTGTATCCCAGGTGTTCTCAGATGATCTCAGGTGTATCCCAGGTGTTCAGGGTGTATCCAGGTGTATCCCAGGTG
>NW_020938723.1:0-1925 GCF_003984885.1 Neopelma chrysocephalum
AACCAGGACTAAACCTGATAGGGATGAACCAAACTGGGACTAAACCCAACAGGGATGAACCAAACCAGGACTAAACCCAACGGGGATGAGCCAAACCCGCCTTCCGTGGCTCAGTTTTCCACCCAAAGTTTTCCATTCCCGAGGGAACTGGGGAGGGAGCAGGACCTTGGCCCTGGCCAACCCTGGGCGAGGCTTTAGGGTGATTTTAGGCCCGGTCTGGGTGGGTTTCTGACCCCATTTCTCTTCCCCCACTCCAGGAATCCTTCTCCGAGCACTTGGGCTTCACGGGCGGGATCGTGCAGGGGTGAGTCGGGAATTCCCACTGGGGAAATCGGGAGGAATTCCCAAACTCCAGGGGCTCCTGGGGGGGCGAGGGGTGACCCAGGACCCCCCAAAAATTCCCCAAATCCCGTTTTTTTTCCCTGATTTTGCCCGTTCCCACCCGCTCCAGGCTGGATCTGTACCGCGCCTCCGGGAAGTTCGAGCTGCTGGACCGGATCCTGCCCAAGCTCCGGGCCACCAACCACAAGGTGCTGCTCTTCTGCCAGATGACCTCCCTCATGACCATCATGGAGGATTATTTCGCCTACAGAGGCTTCAAATACCTCAGGCTGGACGGTGGGTGACCCTCAGGGGGATGGGTGGGGGGTCCCAGGGGTGGGAAAGGGGCCCCTGGGAGGGGGCGGGTGGTGGGAACAGGTCTGGAGATCCCCAGGGATGTGGGGTCAGGGAGAGGGGAGAGGGGGAGGTCAAGGTGTCAAAGTGGGTGTTGAGGTGAACATCAAGATAATGAGGTGGAGATCAAGATATCAAAGTGGATATCAAGATATCAAAATAGATATCAAGGTAGATATCAAGATATCAAAGTGGATATCAAGGTATCAAAGTGGGTATCAAGGTAGATATCAAGATATCAAGGTGAATATCAAGATATCGAGGTAGATACCAAGATACCAAAGTGGATATCAAGATACCAAAGTAGAGATCAAGATATTAAAATAGATATCAAGATATCAAGGTGGATATCAAGGTAGATATCAAGGTGTCAAGGTGGAGATCAAGATATCAAAGTGGATATCAAGGTATCAAAGTGGGTGTCAAGGTGGAGATCAAGATATCAAGGTAGATATCAAGGTATCAAAGTGGATATCAAGATAACAAGGTGGATATCAAGACATGAAGGTGGATATCAAGATATCAAGATGGATATCAAGATATCAAGGTAGATATCAAGATATCAAAGTGGAGATCAAGATATCAAGGTGGAGATCAAGATATGAAGGTGGATATCAAGATATCAAGGTGGAGATCAAGATATTAAAGTAAATATCAAGATATCAAGGTGGATATCAAGATATCAAGATGGATATCAAGATAACAAGGTAGATATCAAGATATGAAGGTGGAGATCAAGATGTGAAGGTAGATATCAAGATATCAAAGTGGAGATCAAGATAACAAGGTGGATATCAAGATATCAAAGTGGAGATCAGCATAAATATCAAGGTGTCAAGGTGCAGATCAAGATATCAAGGTGAATATCAAGATACCAAAGTGGGTATCAAGATATGAAGGTAGATAGCAAGATATCAAATTAATCTCCTGATTAATCCCCCAAGTGCCTCCCCTGAGCCCCCCAGGTCAGGGTTTAACCCCCTTGGACCCCAGAGTGCCTCCCTGAGACCCCCAGGTCGGGGTTTAACACCCCCAAACACCCCCTTGGACCCCAAAGATCCTCCCTGAGCCCCACAGGTCGGGGTTTAACCCCTTTGGACCCCAAAGGTCGGGGTTTAACACCCCCCAGACACCCCCTGGGACCCCCAAGTGCCTCCCCTGAGCCCCCAGGTCAGGATTTAACCCCTTTGGACCCCAAAGTGCCTCCCCTGAGCCCCCCAGGTCGGGGTTTAACCCCCTTGGACCCCAAA
>NW_020938724.1:0-2380 GCF_003984885.1 Neopelma chrysocephalum
TGGGCTCCATCCCAGGCCATCCCTGGTGACATTCCCTGTCCTGGGCCAGGTGGACCTGAACGAGGAGGAGACCATCCTCATCATCCGCCGCCTGCACAAGGTGCTCCGGCCCTTCCTGCTCCGGCGCCTCAAGAAGGAGGTGGAGGCTCAGCTCCCGGAAAAGGTGACAATGGGGGGGTCCTTCCTGCTGGGATACACCCTGGGATACACCCAGGGGGTCCTTCCTGCCCTTCCCCATCCTGGAATATGCACATGGAGTTTCATTCCCCTCTGGAATGGTTGTTGGGTTGGGTTGAGGAGGTGTTTGGGTCAATCCCTCTGGGAATTGGGGGTTCTCTGAGCACAGGGATCCCACATTTTGGGGTCCATCCTGCTCTTCCCCATCCCGGGATACACCTGGGGGGGTTCCATGCCCGGAATATCCACACGTGGAGTTTTGGTTCCACTGCAGGATCTCAGCTGGGCAGGGATGATCCCCCCGGGATCCAGGGGGACTCTGGGGGTCCAGGGGTGACTCTGGGGGTCTGGGGGTGTCTCTGGGGGTGCTGGGGGAGCTCTGGGGATCCAGGGATGGCTCTGGGGGTCCTGGGGTGTCTCTGGGGGTCTGGGGGTGTCTCTGGGGGTCAGGGGTGTCTCTGGGGGTCCAGGGGTGACTCTGGGGCTCCGGGGGTGACTCTGGGGATCCAGGTGTGACTCTGGGGTCCTGGGGTGTCTCTGGGTGTCCTGGGGTGTCTCTGGGGGTCCTGGGGGAGCTCTGGGGATCCAGGGATGGCTCTGGGGGTCCTGGGGGAGCTCTGGGGGTCTGGGGGTGTCTCTGGGTGTCTGTGGGTGTCTCTGGGTGTCCAGGGGTGTCTCTGGGGGTCCTGGGGTGTCTCTGGGGGTCCAGGTCTGACCCCTGTGGGGTCCTGGCAGGTGGAGTACGTGATCAAGTGTGACATGTCGGCCCTGCAGCGGGTCCTGTACCGGCACATGCAGGCCAAGGGGGTCCTGCTCACCGACGGATCCGAGAAGGACAAGAAGGTCTGGAGTTGGGATTTGGGAATTCCAAGGGAGGGAGGGTGGCCGGGGTGGGTCCGGGCCCCGTTTTGGGCACGTTAATGTGTCGCCATTAATGGCACTGGAGGGGTTGGAGGTGGCACTGGAGGGGTTGGGAGTGGCCCTGGAGGAGTTGGAGGTGGCCCTGGAGCTGTGGGATGGGACTTGGTGTCACCTTTAATGACTCTGGAGGGGTTGGAAGTGGCCCTGGAGGGGTTGGAAATGGCCCTCGATCAGCTGGAAGTGGCCCTGGAGGGGTTGGAAGTGTCCCTGGAGCTGTGGGATGTGCTCCCGGAGCAGTTGGAAGTGTCCCTGGAGGGGTTGGAAGTGGCCCTGGATCAGTTGGAAGTGGCCCTGGAGGGGTTGGAAGTGGCCCTGGAGCTGTGGGATGTGCTCCTGGAGCTGTGGAACGTGGTCCTGGAGGGGTTGGAAGTGTCCCTGGAGCCCCTTCGTAAGCAAAGGAAGGGGGGTGGGCTGAGCTTAAAACCCTTTGATTGTCTCTGAGCCTCCAGTGGGGGCTCCCAGGGAATTCCTGGGAATGCTGGGAGGGAGAATCCGCCCCCATCCCAGATTTTAACCCGCCCTGGGCCCTTCCCTGCAGGGCAAAGGCGGCACCAAGACCCTGATGAACACGATCATGCAGCTGAGGAAGATCTGCAACCACCCCTACATGTTCCAGCACATCGAGGTGGGGCCTCCCCAGGACAGGGAGAGACCAGGACAGGGATAAAAACATCCTGGGATGGAACAAAACAGGGATAAACCAACCTGGGATGGACCAGAACAGGGATAAACCAACCTGGGATGGACCAAAACAGGGATAAACCAACCTGGGATAGAGCAAAACAGGGATAAACCAAGCTGGGATGGACCAGAACAGGGATGGACCCAGCTGGGGCCTAAACCCAACCCAACGGGGCTAAACCTGATGGGGTTGGACCAAACTGGGGCTAAACCAAATAGAGATGAACCAAACTGGAGTTAAACCCCACCCAATGTGGCTAAACCTGATGGGGATGGACCAAACCAGGACTAAACCTGATGGGGATGAGCCAAACTGGGGCTAAACCCGACCCAACGGGGCTAAACCCCATGGGGATGGACCAAACTGGAGTTAAACCCCACCCGATGTGGCTAAACCTGATGGGGATGAACCAAACCAGGACTAAACCTGATGGGGATGAGCCAAACTGGAGCTAAACCCAACCCAACAGGGCTAAACCTGATGGGGATGAACCAAACCAGGACTAAACCCAACAGGGATGAGCCAAACCAGGACTAAACCCAATGGGGATGAACCAAACCAGGACTAAACCTGACGGGGATGAACCAAACCAGGACTAAA
>NW_020938725.1:0-701 GCF_003984885.1 Neopelma chrysocephalum
GAGTGGGATAAGGAGCTGGAGTGGGATAAGGAGCTGGAGTGGGATAAAGAGCTGGAGTGGGATAAAGAACTGGAGTGGGATAAAGAGCTGGAGTGGGATAAGGAGCTGGAGTGGGATAAGGAGCTAGAGTGGGATAAGGACCTGGAGTGGGAATTGGGATTGGAGTGGGATATGGAGCTGGACTTGCTGCTGCATCCAAACCCATCCCATTCCCTGTGAATCCATGGAATCCCCCTATTCCTGCAACTACCTCGAGCTCGTCCTGGCTCATTTGCATGTCGATCCCGCTGATCCCGCTGCTGATCCCACTGATCCCGCAGATCAAGGGCCTGGAGTGGCTCGTGTCCCTCTACAACAACAACCTCAACGGGATCCTGGCGGACGAGATGGGCCTGGGCAAGACCATCCAGACCATCGCCCTCATCACGTACCTCATGGAGCACAAACGCATCAACGGCCCCTTCCTCATCATCGTCCCGCTCTCGTGAGTCCGGCAATTCCCGGGAAAACCCCCCTGGGATGGGGCTTTACCCCCCCCAAGTCCTGCATTCCCACTTTTCCTGCGTCTTGTCCCGCAGGACTTTGTCCAACTGGGCCTACGAGTTCGACAAGTGGGCTCCCTCCGTGGTCAAGGTCTCCTACAAGGTGAGTCCACGTGGTTTTCCCGTGGGAAAATTCCCTTGGGATTCCTGGGAAATCCG
>NW_020938726.1:0-720 GCF_003984885.1 Neopelma chrysocephalum
CTCAGGCTCTGGCCCGGGGGTTACAGTCGTACTACGCGGTGGCTCACGCCGTCACCGAGCGCGTCGACAAACAGTCGGCCCTCATGGTCAACGGGGTTCTCAAGCAGTACCAGGTACTGGGAATGCCAGGATGGGAGTGTGGGAATGCCGGGAATGCTGGGAGGGGAGAGCGGGAATAGTGGGAATGACGGGTCAGGGGAGGCAGCAGGGCTGACGGGGAGAGGGAGGGAGAAAGGAAGGGAGGGAGGGAGAGAAGGGGAGGAGGAGTTGGGTGGGATGGAGGAGATAAGGAATTGGGGTGGGATGGAGGGGATGAGGAGCTGGGATGGGATAATGGGGATAAGGAGTTGGGATAATGGGGATAAGGAATTGGGGTAGTGGGGAGAAGGAATTGGGATGGGATAATGGGGATAGGGAGTTGGAGCTGACATGGGATAATGGGGATAAAGAACTGGAGAGTGATAATGGGGATAAGGAATTGGGATGGGATAGTGGGGAGAAGGAATTGGGATGGGATAATGGGGATGAGGAGCTGAGGTGGGATAATTTGGATAAGGAATTGAGATGGGGTAATGGGGAGAAGGAATTGGAATGGGATAGTGGGGATAAGGAGCTGGAGCTGAGGTGGGATAATGGGAATAATGAGCTGGAGCCATTGTGGGATAAGGAGCTGGAGTGGGATAAGGAGCTGGAGTGGGATAAGGAGCTGGAGTGGGATAA
>NW_020938727.1:0-2887 GCF_003984885.1 Neopelma chrysocephalum
TGGGAATGGGGGCACCAGCTCGAGGCCTGGCTGGAAATGAACCCGGGATATGGGAATATCGGGAATATCAGGAATATGGGAATGGGAATGGGAATGAGGGCACCAGCTTGAGGCCTGGCTGGAGATGAACCCGGGGTATGGGAATATTGGGAATGGGAATGTGGGACTGGGAATGGGAATGGGGGGCTGGGAATGGGAATGAGGGAATGGGAATGGGGGCACTGAGAATGGGAATGCCGGGCTGGGAGTGGGAATGGGGGGCTGGGAATTGGAATGGGGGGCTGGGAATGGGAATGAGGGCACCAGGAATGGGAATGGGAGTGGGGGAATGGAAATGGGAATGAGGGCACCAGGAATGCTGGAGATGGGAAAGGGAATGCAGGGCTGGGAATGCCGGAGAGGGGAACGCTGGGAGCTGGGTGGGAAATGAGGGGCTGGGAATGGGAATGGGAATGAGGAGCTGGGAATGCCGGTCCCAGCAGGGAAGGGGAGGCCGGGAATGCCCAGAAAGCTGGGAATGGCACTTGGGATTCCCTGTTCCCGCAGGTACGAGGTGGCCCCGCGCTCCGACAGCGAGGAGAGCGGATCCGAGGAGGAGGAGGAGGTGAGGGGACGTTCCCAAGGGGACATTCCCACTGGGAATGCTCGGGAAGGAGCTGAGCTCAGCAACAGCTGGTTGGCAGCTCAAAAAAAACGGGATTGGGGGGATAAAGTGGATTAAAATGGGAAAAATAGTGGGGTAAAATGGGATTGAACTGTGGGATAAAGTGGGATGGAACTCTGGGATAAAGTGGGATGGAACTGTGGGATAAAATGGGATAAAAATGAATGAAATAGTGTAAAAAATGGGAAAAAAGGTGTGAAAAAGGGGGTGCACTGGGATATAAAACTGGAAGGAAAAAGTGGGATAAAATGGGATAAAAATGGGATAAAAATTGATAAAATGGGATAAAAATGAATAAAATAACATTAAAAAAAATGGGAAAAAGGTGTGAAAAAGGGGGTGAACTGGGATATAAAACTGGAAGGAAAAAGTGGGATAAAATGGGATAAAAATGGATAAAATGGGATAAAAATGAATAAAATAACATTAAAAAATGGGAAAAAAGTGTGAAAAAGGGGGTGAACTGGGATATAAAACTGGAAGGGAACAGTGGGATAAAATGGGATAAAAATGAATAAAATAATGTAAAAAAATGGGGAAAAAGGTGTGAAAAACAGGGATATAAAACTGGAAGGGAACAGTGGGATAAAATGGGATAAAAATGAATAAAATAACATAAAAAATGGGGAAAAAAAGGACAAAAAGGAGGTGAATTGGGATCTAAAACTGGAAGGGAAGAGTGGGATAAAATGGGATAAAGATGGATAAAATGGGATAAAAATGAATAAAATAATGTAAAAAAATGGGGAAAAAGGTGTGAAAAACAGGGATATAGAACTGGAAGGGAACAGTGGGATAAAACTGGCTCCTCGTGCTGAGATTTTCGGGAATGTCCCCCAGGAGCTCCCGGTTCCCATCCCCGATATTCCCGAGGCGGCTCTTTGGCCATTCCAAGTGGGGAAAAGTGGGATCCCAGGGCAGGAGGGTGATTTTCCCTGGGCATTCCCGGCATTCCCGGAATTCCTGTGGCGCAGGAGGAGGAGGAGGAGCAGCCCCAGCCGGCGCAGCCGACGCTTCCCGTGGAGGAGAAGAAGAAGATTCCGGATCCCGACAGCGACGACGTGTCGGAAGTGGACGCCCGGCACATCATCGAGTGAGGATTCCCTTCCCTTCCTTCCCTATCCCGGTTTTCTTGCTCCGCATTCCCAACCCTTTCTCTGCATCCCACGGGCAGCGTTCCCTCCCAGCCCGGCTTTTCCTGAATATTCCCAAAATAAGCCCCGACTTAGGGAAATCCGTTGGGAAAACCACCCGTGGGGATGAGGGCGCTTCTCTCAACGGGATCATCCCGATGGGAATTCCTTCACCGGGATCATCCCAATGGGAATTCCTTCACCGGGATCATCCCAATGGGAATTCTCTCACCGGGATCATCCCAGCAGGAATTTCCTCACCGGGATCATCCCAATAGGAATTCCCTCACCAGGATCATCCCAACAAGAATTCACTCAGCGGGATCATCCCAGCAGGAATTCCCTCACTGGGATCATCCCAATGGGAATTCTCTCACCGGGATCATCCCGACAGGAATTCTCTCACTGGGATCATCCCCACAGGAATTTCCTCACCAGGATCATCCCAACAGGAATTCACAGGAATTCCCTCACTGGGATCATCCCAGCGGGAATTCCCTCACTGGGATCATCCAGACAGGAATTCCCTCACTGGGATCATCCTGACAGGAATTCCCCCATCAGGGTCATCCTTCTCACCTCCCTTTCTTCCCGTATTCCCGGTGTTTTCCTGGCAGGAATGCCAAGCAGGACGTGGATGATGAGTACGGGGTGTCTGTCCCTATTTGACCATCTCTGTATCCCGTTTTTTCCCGTTAGGAATGCGAAGCAGGACGTGGATGAGGAGCACGGGGTGTCTGTCCCTATTTGACCATTCCTGACTCCCACATTCCCGATTTTTCCCCCCAGGAATGCGAAGCAGGACGTGGATGACGAGCACGGGGTGTCTGTCTCTCCTTTCTGTCCCTCTGACCTCCCCATTCCCAATGTTTTTTCCCAGGAATGCAAAGCAGGACATGGATGACGAGTACGGGGTGTCTGACCCTCCCTGACCATCCCTGACCCCCGTATCCCGATATTTTTTCCCAGGAACGCCAAGCAGGACGTGGAGGATGAGTACAGGGTTTTTTCTCCATCCCTGATCCCCGTATCCCGGTTTTTCCCCCCAGGAACGCGAAGCAGGACGTGGATGACGAGTACGGGGTGTCTG
>NW_020938728.1:0-702 GCF_003984885.1 Neopelma chrysocephalum
GAGTGGGATAAGGAGCTGGAGTGGGATAAGGAGCTGGAGTGGGATAAAGAGCTGGAGTGGGATAAAGAACTGGAGTGGGATAAAGAGCTGGAGTGGGATAAGGAGCTGGAGTGGGATAAGGAGCTAGAGTGGGATAAGGACCTGGAGTGGGAATTGGGATTGGAGTGGGATATGGAGCTGGACTTGCTGCTGCATCCAAGCCCATCCCATTCCCTGCGAATCCATGGAATCCCCCGATTCCTGCAACTACCCCGAGCTCGTCCTGGCTCATTTGCATGTCGATCCCGCTGATCCCGCTGCTGATCCCGCTGATCCCGCAGATCAAGGGCCTGGAGTGGCTCGTGTCCCTCTACAACAACAACCTCAACGGGATCCTGGCGGACGAGATGGGCCTGGGCAAGACCATCCAGACCATCGCCCTCATCACGTACCTCATGGAGCACAAACGCATCAACGGCCCCTTCCTCATCATCGTCCCGCTCTCGTGAGTCCGGCAATTCCCGGGAAAACCCCCCTGGGATGGGGCTTTACCCCCCCCCAAGTCCTGCATTCCCACTTTTCCCGCGTCTTGTCCCGCAGGACTTTGTCCAACTGGGCCTACGAGTTCGACAAGTGGGCTCCCTCCGTGGTCAAGGTCTCCTACAAGGTGAGTCCACGTGGTTTTCCCGTGGGAAAATTCCCTTGGGATTCCTGGGAAATCCG
>NW_020938729.1:0-720 GCF_003984885.1 Neopelma chrysocephalum
CTCAGGCTCTGGCCCGGGGGTTACAGTCGTACTACGCGGTGGCTCACGCCGTCACCGAGCGCGTCGACAAACAGTCGGCCCTCATGGTCAACGGGGTTCTCAAGCAGTACCAGGTACTGGGAATGCCAGGATGGGAGTGTGGGAATGCCGGGAATGCTGGGAGGGGAGAGCGGGAATAGTGGGAATGACGGGTCAGGGGAGGCAGCAGGGCTGACGGGGAGAGGGAGGGAGAAAGGAAGGGAGGGAGGGAGAGAAGGGGAGGAGGAGTTGGGTGGGATGGAGGAGATAAGGAATTGGGGTGGGATGGAGGGGATGAGGAGCTGGGATGGGATAATGGGGATAAGGAGTTGGGATAATGGGGATAAGGAATTGGGGTAGTGGGGAGAAGGAATTGGGATGGGATAATGGGGATAGGGAGTTGGAGCTGACATGGGATAACGGGGATAAAGAACTGGAGAGTGATAATGGGGATAAGGAATTGGGATGGGATAGTGGGGAGAAGGAATTGGGATGGGATAATGGGGATGAGGAGCTGAGGTGGGATAATTTGGATAAGGAATTGAGATGGGGTAATGGGGAGAAGGAATTGGAATGGGATAGTGGGGATAAGGAGCTGGAGCTGAGGTGGGATAATGGGAATAATGAGCTGGAGCCATTGTGGGATAAGGAGCTGGAGTGGGATAAGGAGCTGGAGTGGGATAAGGAGCTGGAGTGGGATAA
>NW_020938730.1:0-2628 GCF_003984885.1 Neopelma chrysocephalum
TGGGAATGGGGGCACCAGCTCGAGGCCTGGCTGGAAATGAACCCGGGATATGGGAATATCGGGAATATCAGGAATATGGGAATGGGAATGGGAATGAGGGCACCAGCTTGAGGCCTGGCTGGAGATGAACCCGGGGTATGGGAATATTGGGAATGGGAATGTGGGACTGGGAATGGGAATGGGGGGTGGGAATGGGAATGAGGGAATGGGAATGGGGGCACTGAGAATGGGAATGCCGGGCTGGGAGTGGGAATGGGGGGCTGGGAATTGGAATGGGGGGCTGGGAATGGGAATGAGGGCACCAGGAATGGGAATGGGAGTGGGGGAATGGAAATGGGAATGAGGGCACCAGGAATGCTGGAGACGGGAAAGGGAATGCAGGGCTGGGAATGCCGGAGAGGGGAACGCTGGGAGCTGGGTGGGGAATGAGGGAATGGGAATGGGAATGAGGAGCTGGGAATGCCGGTCCCAGCAGGGAAGGGGAGGCCGGGAATGCCCAGAAAGCTGGGAATGGCACTTGGGATTCCCTGTTCCCGCAGGTACGAGGTGGCCCCGCGCTCCGACAGCGAGGAGAGCGGATCCGAGGAGGAGGAGGAGGTGAGGGGACGTTCCCAAGGGGACATTCCCACTGGGAATGCTCGGGAAGGAGCTGAACTCAGCAGCAGCTGGTTGGCAGCTCAAAAAAAACGGGATTGGGGGGATAAAGTGGATTAAAATGGGAAAAATAGTGGGGTAAAATGGGATTGAACTGTGGGATAAAGTGGGATGGAACTCTGGGATAAAGTGGGATGGAACTGTGGGATAAAATGGGATAAAAATGAATGAAATAGCATTAAAAAAATGGGAAAAAGGTGTGAAAAAGGGGGTGAACTGGGATATAAAACTGGAAGGAAAAAGTGGGATAAAATGGGATAAAAATGGGATAAAAATGGAGAAAATGGGATAAAAATGAATAAAATAACATTAAAAAAATGGGAAAAACGTGTGAAAAAGGGGGTGAACTGGGATATAAAACTGGAAGGGAACAGTGGGATAAAATAGAATAAAAATGAATAAAATAATATTTAAAAAATGGGAAAAAGGTGTGAAAAACAGGGATCTAAAACTGGAAGGGAACAGTGGGATAAAATGGGATAAAAATGAATAAAATAACATAAAAAATGGGGAAAAAAAGGACAAAAAGGAGGTGAATTGGGATCTAAAACTGGAAGGGAAGAGTGGGATAAAATGGGATAAAGATGGATAAAATGGGATAAAAATGAATAAAATAATGTAAAAAAATGGGGAAAAAGGTGTGAAAAACAGGGATATAGAACTGGAAGGGAACAGTGGGATAAAACTGGCTCCTCGTGCTGAGATTTTCGGGAATGTCCCCCAGGAGCTCCCGGTTCCCATCCCCGATATTCCCGAGGCGGCTCTTTGGCCATTCCAAGTGGGGAAAAGTGGGATCCCAGGGCAGGAGGGTGATTTTCCCTGGGCATTCCCGGCATTCCCGGAATTCCTGTGGCGCAGGAGGAGGAGGAGGAGCAGCCCCAGCCGGCGCAGCCGACGCTTCCCGTGGAGGAGAAGAAGAAGATTCCGGATCCCGACAGCGACGACGTGTCGGAAGTGGACGCCCGGCACATCATCGAGTGAGGATTCCCTTCCCTTCCTTCCCTATCCCGGTTTTCCTGCTCCGCATTCCCAACCCTTTCTCTGCATCCCACGGGCAGCGTTCCCTCCCAACCCGGCTTTTCCTGAATATTCCCAAAATAAGCCCCGACTTAGGGAAATCCGTTGGGAAAACCACCCGTGGGGATGAGGGCGCTTCTCTCAACGGGATCATCCCGATGGGAATTCCTTCACCGGGATCATCCCAATGGGAATTCTCTCACAGGGGTCATCCTGACAGGAATTCCCTCACCGGGATCATCCCAACAGGAATTTCCTCACTGGGATCATCCCAGCAGGAATTCACAGGAATTCCGTCACTGGGATCATCCCAATAGGAATTCCCTCACCAGGATCATCCCAGCAAGAATTCACTCAGCGGGATCATCCCAGCAGGAATTCCCTCACTGGGATCATCTCAATGGGAATTCTCTCACCGGGATCATCCCGACAGGAATTCTCTCACTGGGATCATCCCCACAGGAATTTCCTCACCAGGATCATCCCAACAGGAATTCACAGGAATTCCCTCACTGGGATCATCCCAGCGGGAATTCCCTCACTGGGATCATCCAGACAGGAATTCCCTCACTGGGATCATCCTGACAGGAATTCCCCCATCAGGGTCATCCTTCTCACCTCCCTTTCTTCCCGTATTCCCGGTGTTTTCCTGGCAGGAATGCCAAGCAGGATGTGGATGACAAGTACATGGTGCCTGTCTCTCCTTTCTGTCCCTCTGACCTCCCCATTCCCAATGTTTTTTCCCAGGAATGCAAAGCAGGACATGGATGACGAGTACGGGGTGTCTGACCCTCCCTGACCATCCCTGACCCCCGTATCCCGATATTTTTTCCCAGGAACGCCAAGCAGGACGTGGAGGATGAGTACAGGGTTTTTTCTCCATCCCTGATCCCCGTATCCCGGTTTTTCCCCCCAGGAACGCGAAGCAGGACGTGGATGACGAGTACGGGGTGTCTG
>NW_020938731.1:0-342 GCF_003984885.1 Neopelma chrysocephalum
AAAACTCACACACCGACCCCAAAAACTCACACACTGACCCCAAAAACCGACCCAGAAACCCACCGACCTAGAAACCCACCCATCAACCTAAAAACTGACCCACTCACCCAAAAACCAACCCACTGACCCCAAAAACTGACTCAAAAACCAACCCACCCACTGACCCAAAAATCAACCCTCTGACCCCAAAAACTGACTCAAAAACCAACCCACTGACCGACCTGAAAACTGACCCACCCACCCAAAAACCAACCCACTGACCTAAAAATCAACCCTCTGACCCCAAAAACCAACCCAGAAACCCACCCACCGACCTAAAAATCAACCCATTGACCCAAAAAC
>NW_020938732.1:0-331 GCF_003984885.1 Neopelma chrysocephalum
CTCCCAGAGGATTTGTGGGATGTTTTGGGATCTCCCAGCTCAGGGATCTCCCGGCAGTACCGGGGCCCTCCCGGCACTACCACACCCCACCATTCCCACAATTCCCGGTGTTCCCTGCCCTGCAGATCCGCTGGAAGTACATGATCGTGGACGAGGGTTAGGGGTTAGGATTTAGGATTGGGGTTAGGGTTTAGGGTGAAGGTTTAGTGTTAGGGTTTAGGTTTAGGATTAGGGTATGGGTAAGGGTTAGGGTTTATGGTTAGGGCAATGCTGTGTCCCCCCATTCCCCCCATTCCCACCATTCCCTGTCCCCTCAGATCCGCTGGAAGTA
>NW_020938733.1:0-342 GCF_003984885.1 Neopelma chrysocephalum
AAAACTCACACACCGACCCCAAAAACTCACACACTGACCCCAAAAACCGACCCAGAAACCCACCGACCTAGAAACCCACCCATCAACCTAAAAACTGACCCACTCACCCAAAAACCAACCCACTGACCCCAAAAACTGACTCAAAAACCAACCCACCCACTGACCCAAAAATCAACCCTCTGACCCCAAAAACTGACTCAAAAACCAACCCACTGACCGACCTGAAAACTGACCCACCCACCCAAAAACCAACCCACTGACCTAAAAATCAACCCTCTGACCCCAAAAACCAACCCAGAAACCCACCCACCGACCTAAAAATCAACCCATTGACCCAAAAAC
>NW_020938734.1:0-331 GCF_003984885.1 Neopelma chrysocephalum
CTCCCAGAGGATTTGTGGGATGTTTTGGGATCTCCCAGCTCAGGGATCTCCCGGCAGTACCGGGGCCCTCCCGGCACTACCACACCCCACCATTCCCACAATTCCCGGTGTTCCCTGCCCTGCAGATCCGCTGGAAGTACATGATCGTGGACGAGGGTTAGGGGTTAGGATTTAGGATTGGGGTTAGGGTTTAGGGTGAAGGTTTAGTGTTAGGGTTTAGGTTTAGGATTAGGGTATGGGTAAGGGTTAGGGTTTATGGTTAGGGCAATGCTGTGTCCCCCCATTCCCCCCATTCCCACCATTCCCTGTCCCCTCAGATCCGCTGGAAGTA
>NW_020938735.1:0-7358 GCF_003984885.1 Neopelma chrysocephalum
CCCCCCTGAACACACACACATGTAGCTCCATCACACCCCAGGGACATGTGTCCCTCCCCACAATGACACATGTGGCCCCATGTACCCCACCAGGGACATGTGTCCCCCAAGGACACACACGGATCCATGCAAATTTCCAAGGGAACATGCAGCCCCCCCTGACACAATGTGGCTCCATGCCCACCCCAGTGATGTGTGTCTCCCCTGAACACACACGTGTGGCTCCATGCCCACCCTAGTGACACACCCCATGACCCGTGTGTCTGCACACCCAGCGGGATCCCCAGGGGCCATACCTGGGCTGGGGGTCTCCCCCGGCCTGCTCGGCGCCCACCGAGAGCAGGGCCATGGCCGTCACCGTCTCGGCCTCCTCGGCCTCCCTGCGCTGGGCCTCCAGCAAGGACCTGCCCACGGCCGCCGCAAAACGCCGCACGGACCCCCAGTGCTTGCCTGCCGGGGGCAGTGTGACAGGGGACACCCCGGGCTTGGACAGGTCAGGGGACCCCCAGGGACCCCGTGGCTGAGATAGACCCAGGGAACAGGGACCACATGGCTGAGATAGACTCAGGGGACCCCCAGGGCTGCAATGGACCTGGGGGACTCCCAAGAACCCCAGGGCTGAGACAGACCCAGGGGACCCCCGACACTCCCATGGCTGAGACAGACCCAGGGGACCCCCGACACTCCCATGGCTGAGATGGACCCAGGGGACTCCCAAGGCTACAAGGGACCCTGGGGACCCCCAAGACTGATACAGACTCACGAGACCCCCAGGCACCACATGGCTGAGATGGACCAAGGGGACCCCTAAGACTCCCACAGCAGAGACAGACCCAGAGGACCCCCAGGGATCCCATGGATGGGATGGACTCAGGGGACCCCCAGGACTGGAACGGACCTAGGGGACTCTTGAGACTCCAACAGCTGGGATGGACCCAGGGGACCACCAAGACCCACACAGCTGGGACAGACCCGAGGGATCCCCAGGAACCCCATGGCTGGGACAGACCCAGGGGACCCCCATGGCAGGGACAGACCCGGGGGACCCCCAGGACTGGAACAAACCCAGGGGACCCATGAGACCCCAACAGTTGAGATAGACCCAGGGGACCCCTGAGACTCCCACAGCAGGGACAGACCCGGAGGACTCCCAGGAACCCCATGCTGGGACAGATCCTGGGCACCCTCAAGACCCCCATGTCAGGGACAGCCCTAGGGACCCTTCTCGGTCCCCCTCAAAAGAGAGAGAGCCCTGGGGACCCGCTCAGGATTCCAGTGGTAGCACTGGAGACTCTCCAGCTCCTTCCACAGCAAGGACAAACCCAGGGCCCCCCTGCTGGGGTCCCCCAGTGACTCTTCTGTGCCCCCCCAAGATAGAATCAGCCCTGAGGACCCCCCAGGGGATCCCATCAGGATCTGCCCCTGCCCCCCGTTCTCACTCTGGATCTCGATGACCTTCTCCAGTGTGGCCACCGCATTCACATTTGGCTTCTGCTGCAGCAAGGACGGATCCAGGGGCTCCAGCTGGGGAGAGGGGACACACATCAGTCACCCAAAACTGCCACCAGCACCCCCAAATCCCCCTCAGAGAGAGCAGGGACGGAACCCCAGCCCCTCACCAACCCATGCGGGGAAACTGAGGCACAACACGGGGTGGGCACCTCAATACACCCTGCCCCCAGGTGGGGTCCCCAGGGATTGAGGGGGTCCCCACCGTACCTCCAAGCCGAGCAGGGCGGAGACACAAGCCTCGGAGGCGTCGCAGATGGCCGTCAGGTCGTGGCCCCCCTCCAGGGCCAGCACCACCCGGCCCCCCGCCAGCATCATCAGCTGCTTCGTCAGGTGCCCGAAACCTGGGGGCACCGGAGAGGGGGGGTGAGGGGTGGCTGAGCCAGCCTCCCCAGCCCGGGACGCCCCCGGACCCCACTCACACTTGGCGGTGACAGAGTAGCCACCGAGCGGGGACAGGTGGCCCTCGACGGCGTCGAAGCCGGCAGAGACCAGCACCAGGTCTGGGGAGAACTCCTTGGCGATGGGCATCACCACCGTCCTGGGGGGCACAGGGTCAGCCAGGGGCAAGGGGACCCCCCCAGGGCTGTGGGGAGCCCCTTGAGGTGCAAGGATCCTTCCCAGGGTACAAGGAACCCCCAGGACACAGGGATCCTCTGGGGTTTGGGAACCCCCTCCAGGACACAGGGATCCCCTCTGGGGTGTGGGGAACCCCCCAGGAGTGCAGGGACCCTCCCCAAGGTGTAGGGAACCCCCAGGGTGCAGGGTCCTCCCCCAGGACATGGCAATCCTCTGGGATGCAGTGACCCCTTCCAGGACAGGGGGACCACCCCAAGGGTACAGAGAACCTCCCCCAGGACATGGGGATCCCCCTGGGCTGTAGGGACCCCCCCCCAGGGGCATGAGGACCCCCCCCAGAACTCCCTGGGGTGCAAGGACCCCTCCTCAAGGACATGGTGACACACCCCTCCCAGGATGCGGAAACCCCTCAAGGGCACAGGGACCTTCCTCCACAGGGACACCTTCCTCAAGGATGCAGGACCCCCCCCCCCAAGGGCATAAAGACCCCCCAGGACATAGACCCCACTAAAGGGGTGCAGGAACCCTCTTCCCAAGATGTAGAGACCCCCCCTAAGGGCACAAGGACCCCCCCAAGGGCGCAGGGACCTTCCTCAGGGTACAGACCCCCCCCCCAAGGACATGGAGACCCTCTCACCTGGATCCAGCAACTCCCCTCGAGCCCAGGGACCCCCCCAAAGGCTCAGGCCCCTGCCCAGACCCCCACCTGAAGGCAGTCAGATACTCCACGTCCCCGATCGGGGGGTCCACGCCGCCAGTCCAGGCGATGTTGATGTTGTAGCCCACTCCCAGCCCACTGCCCACCTGAGGCACAGCCACAGGTGACCCCCTGTGCCACATCCAGGGCCAGGGGGACACAGGGGGATCCCCACCCCTCCCCCAAACACCCTTGTACCTCCTCAGGGGCCCCACTGCCCGGGAAGAAGTTGCCGTCGTCGTAGCGGTGCAAGGAGATGTAGAGCACGTGGGGGTCACTGTAGAAGGCCTGCTGGGTCCCATTCCCATGGTGGATGTCCTGGGGGGAAACCCGTGATGTCAGGGATCCCTCCGCCCACCCATGGGGTCCCCATCACTCGCGGGGGGGTCCCCCTGCCCCCCCTACCCAGTCCACGATGAGGATCCTGCCCACGCTGAGCCGCTGCTGCAGCAGCTTGGCTGAGATGGCCACTGAGTTGAAGAAGCAGAAGCCCCTGGGAACAAAAGAGGACGAGGGACAGGGGACATTCAGTGGTGGGGTGACCCCCAGGACACCGTGGGGTCCCTCCCTGGGCGGGGGTCCCAGAGCTGTCCCCACACTCACATGGCTGTGGACTCCTCGGCGTGGTGGCCCGGGGGGGCGGATGACTGCGAAGCCGTTCTGTGGGGACAGAGAGAGGGATGTGTGAGGGACAGACAGGGACACGTGTGGGACACAGGGACAATGGAACATGCATGGGACACAGGGAGATGTGTGGGACAGAGTGGAACACACAGGGCCATCCACTGAAGAGTTGGATTCGATGATCCTTGTAGGTCCTTCCAACTCAGAATATTCTGCGACTGCGATGCTGAGGAGTGGTTTAAGGACACACAGGGACACGTAGTGTGGTGACAGAGGGACACACGTGGGCTGGGGACACAGAGGAAGGTGTGGGACACAAAGGGACATGTGTGGGACACAAAGGGACGTGTGGTGCAGGGACACAAAGGGACACGTGGGACAGAGGAACAAGTGGTGTGGGGACACACAAGGACAAGTGGCATGGGGATAGAGAGATGTGTGGGACAGAGGCACTTGTGGGACACAGAACGACACGTGTGAGACAGAAGGATACGCATAGGACAGAGGAACAGGAGTGGTGAGGGGAGAGAGACACGTGTGGCACAGGGAGGGACACATGCAAGAAGGCAGCACGTCTGCACACGAGCTGGCACAAGGAACCCTGCGCTCAGGGGAGTGTGCAAGAGAACAGCACATGCGTGCTCAGCCTTGCACAAGGACCATCTTGCCTCAGGGGAGTGTGCAAGATGGCAACACACACAAACAAGTGTGCACAGGGACTGTCACACCTCAGATGAGTGTGCAACGCAACACAGGCACACACAGAGGAGCGTGCACAGGGACTGTCACACCCCAAGTGAGTGTGCAAGGAGCACACACGTGCACGAGTGTCACAGCCCAGGTGAGCGTGCAAGTCCACACACACAAGCTTGCACAAGGGCTGTCACACCTCAGTTGAGTGTGCACAGGGACTGCCACAGCCCAGATGAGTGTGCAAGGAGCATACATACACACGAGTGCGTACGAGGACTGTCACATCCCAAATGACCGTGAAGGCAGCACACACACACACAGGAGTGCGCACAGGGACTATCACACCCCAGGTGAGTGTGCAAGGCAACACACATGCACACGAGTGTGCACAGGGACTGTCACAGCCCAGGTAAGTGTGCAAGACCACGCTCACCTTGAGTTCGCCCGCAGCCACTTTGAAGGCCAGCTCGAGCAGGCAGCCCACGGCCGTGCGCACTGCGCTCGACGAGTGCAGCTCATTCCACACCGTGTCACTGTCCACCTGGGGGGGGACACCGGGGATCAGTGGGGCCAGCCCACCCCGGGGACACCCCCCCTCCATGCCCCCAGACTCACCCCGATGCCCCCGCATGGTAGCACCGCATATGTCTTCTGCGTGATGGGACCTGAGGGGTGGAGCGGTGTGGTGGGATGGGGACAGCGGGGATAGGGGTATCCCAGGGGATAGGGGCATCCCTGGGCACCCCAAAGGATCGGGAACTGGAGGGGACAGGGGTACCCCATGGGACAGGGATGCCCCTAGGCAGCCCAAAGGACTGGGAACCCCATGGGACAGAGGGATCTCATGGGACTGGGGGATCCCATGGCACTGAGGAATCCCATGGACAGCCCAAAGCATTATGAACCCCAGGGGACAGGAGAATTCCATGGGTTAGTGGGACCTCTGAGCACCTGAAACGATGGGGAACCCCAGAGGACAGAGGGATCCCATGGGATAGGGGGACTCCTGGGGATCCCATGGGACAGGGGGACCTCTGAGCACCCCAAACAATTGGGAACCCCATAAGACAGGGGGATTCCATGGGATATGGGGACCTCTGAGCCCCCCAAAGGATTGAAAACCCCAGGGGACAAGAGAAACCCATTGGATGGGGGGAACTCCAGCCACTCCAAAGGATTGGGAACCCCAGGGTACAGAAGAATCCCATGGGACTGGGGACTCCTGGGACACCTAAGAGTTGGGCCATCCCATGGCATAAGGACACCTCACTGGACACGGGCTCTCCTGGACATCTAAAGGGACAGGGCACCCCAGGGAACAGATCCAAAGGAATAGGGGGTACAGGGTGACCCCAGTTCCAAAAGATGGGGGTCCCAGGCATCCAGGGCCCCCCCAACACCCACCCAGCAGCTTCTTGCTGTCCAGTTTCTGGCGGTTGAGGGGGCTGGTGCCGTAGAGCAGCGCGTGGTGCTCTGAGTGCACCGTCTGGATCTCCTCCAGCGTCGCCTTCCTGCCTCGGATGCGCTGGCAAAGGGGGCACAGGGGTGAGCCCCCCTCTCTCCAAGCAAACCCCAGCCCTCCCCCAGGACATGGGGTGCTCCCCTCACCTCACACTTCCCAAGCAGGCCGGTCTCCTGGAGCCGGGACCAGATGCTCTGGATGCGGCCGGCGTGCTCCGGGTGGATCGTGGTGTTCCCGCAGGTGCACTGGTGCTTCAGCATGAACGTGTCGTACACCACACCTGTGCCAGCAGCACGCCTGGCACCGGACCCCGGCACCCCCCCAGGGCTGGGGCACTGAGGGACATGGGCACCCCAGGGGATGGAGGGATCCCATGGGATTGGGGGTCCCCTGGGCACCCCGGGGGACTGGGAACCCCAGGGAATAGGGGGAATCTGTGGAATAGGAGGACCCCTGAGCACCCTGACCAACTGGGAATCCCATGGGACAGGGAATTTGTGGAATAGAAGGACTCCTGGGCACGCCAAGGGATTGGGCAACCCAGGGGACAGGGGAAGCCCATGGAATACGGGAACCCCGGGCACCCCAAGGGATTGGGAACCCCAGGAGACAGGAGGAATCTGTGGATTAGGGGAACCCTGGGCACCCTGAGCAAATGGGAATCCCAAGGGACAGGGAGAATCTGTGGAATAGGGGAACCCTGGGCACCCCAAGGGATTGGGAACCCAAAGTGACAGGGGGAACCCATGGAATAGGGGAACCCTGGGCACCCCAAGGGATTGGGAAACCCAGGGGACAGGGAGAACCTGTAGAATAGGAGGACCCTAGGCACTCTGAGCAATTAGGAATCCCAAGGGACAGGGAATCTGTAGAATACGGTAACCCTGGGCACCCGAAGGGATTGGGAACCCCAAGGGACAGGAGGAACCCATGGAATAAGGGGGATCCCGTAGGATATGGGGGCCCTTGGGCACCCTGAGCAATTGGGAACCCCAAGGGACAGGGGGAATCTGTGGGAGGATCCCTGGGCAACCCAAGGGAATAGGAACCCCAAGGGACAGGGAAAGCCCACGGGTACCCCAAGCAATTGGGAACCCCAGAACAGGAGGATTCCATGGGATATGAGGACACCTGGGCACCTTGAGGTATTAGGAACCCCAGGGGATAGGGGGATCCCACGGGACAGGGAGAATCCCAGACACCCTGAGGGACGGGAAACCATCTGGGAGAGGGGCCCATGGCACATGGGCACCCTGAAGGATGGGGAACAACCCCATCCCCTGGGGACAGGGGGACCCCAAACACCCCGAGAGACTGGGAACCCCATTGGACAGGGTCACCCCCAACTGCATCAAGGAATGGGACACTCGGGGTGGGGGGATACAGACATCCCTGGGGTCTACCATGGGATGGGGCACCCATGGGACACAGGGCCGGGGGGGGTCCCATGGGACAGGTGACACCTCATGGGACAGGAGCACCCTGAGGGATGTGGGACCCCAAGGGACAGAGGGCCCCCAGGGGACAGAGGGACCCCGACCCCTGTTGCCCCCATACCTGTGGTGAAGAGGTGCTTGGGGGGCCCCTCAGGCACGGGGGGCTTGACGCTGGCAGGGGACGACTGGGTGCGGGTGAGGGCCGGGTGGGACAGTGCCAGGACCCCCAGGGGGGGCGTGGGGTAAAGCTGCAGTGGTGCCTCGGGGTACACCTGGGGAAGGAGACCCCAACATGACCTCCCATCAGCCCCCACGGCCAAGGGGGGGGATGGGGGATGAGTCATGGCAGGGAACGGGG
>NW_020938735.1:7458-23646 GCF_003984885.1 Neopelma chrysocephalum
GGGGGTGCCCGGGGGAACACCGGGGAAAGGAGCCCCAAACAGCCCCCCCCACGCGCCCCCAGGGCGAGGGGGGGGGAGGGGGGAGGGGTCGGGGAGGGGAAGGGGGGGGGGGGGTGTCACGGTGCAGGGGTGGCGGGGACGGGGGGATGCAGAGGGGGGGATGAGTCACCGACCCTTCCGAGTCATCACTGCGGCATCACCCCAAAAATGGGGGGAGGACACACAGCTGGGTGCAGAGTGGGGGCAAGGGATGCACAAGATGCTTGTGTGTGGGGGAATTCAGGAGTTTGGGGGGATTTGGGCCCCCCCAAAATCTCACCTGCTTGTAGGTGACGCCGAGCTCGGTGACATCGGGGTACCCGGCGTCCTCAGCCTCGTCCCCGCTGTCCCCCAGCCCCTGGCAGCCCTCGGGGTCCTGCAGCTGCTCCGGGGGGTCCCCAGCCTCCGGGGAGATGAGGGTGAGGGGAGGGCCGAGGGGGGGGACAGGGGCCCCCCCCTCTCCTGGGGGGGGCGATTGCTGCTCCGTCAGCTCCTCCTCCGTCTCCTCAGGGTGGGTGGGGGGCTGCCGTGCCAGCTCCCCCGCCTTGGGAAGCAGCTGGGGGGCAGGGGGGTGTTAGTGACCCCCCTGCACCCCTATACCCCATCTGCCCCACCCCATGCCCAACCTACAGTCACCCCCTGCCCCACAGCAATTCCATACCCACCCCATATGCAGCCCATGCCCATGCTCACCCTATGCCCCATTCCTACCCCACATACACCCCACACCCATCTCGTGCACCAAAGCTACCCCATTCCCATCTCACAACCACCCCATGCCCCCCCCACTCCCCCCAGCCCCACCCCCCACCCCCACCCAGTCCTTCCCCAGTTTCCGCCCAGTTCCCCCTCCTTTGCCTCAGTTTCCCCTGCTTGCAACATCACCCCCCCAGCTGTATCTAGGGGGTTAGTGGGGTGTCAGGTTGCCCCACAGCTACCCAACATGCCTACCCGTGGGGCAACCTGACACCCCACTAACCCCCTGCTCACCCCATGCCCTCCCAGTGCCAGTCCCGGGCTCGGCCCCCACGGGTTGAGCATGGGACCGGCACTGGGAGGGCATGGGGTGAGCAGGGGGTTAGTGGGGTGTCAGGTTGCCCCACAGCTACCCAACATCCCACCCCATGCCCCATTCCCACCCCACATACACCCCATGCTCACCCCATGCCCTCCCAGTGCCAGTCCCATGCTCAACCCGTGCCCACCCACACCCACCCCATACCCCATTTCCCACATCACATACACCCCATGCCCACCCCACGCCCATCCCATACCCATTCCCCACACACACACACCCCATTCCCACCCCACACCCATCCCATACCCATTCCCCACACCACACACACCCCATTCCCACTCCACTGCCAGCCTCACTTGCACCCCATACCCACCCCATGCCCCCCCCCAGTCCCAGGGCTGCCCCCGGCCCACCTTGCCCAGCTGGACCTGCTGCTTGTCGAGGAAGTGGTGCTGGAGGGGGCCGTGGGGCAGGGCCTGGGGGCTCTGGGGCAGCGGAGACGACTGGGTGCGGCTCAGGGGCCGGTGCCGAGGCAGTTTGTTCCCACGGGGACCCCCCCCCGCGCTCTCCTGTCACCAGCGGGGACTGGCCGTGCAGGGGCACTGGGGGGCACCGGGTCAGTGGGGCACCCGACACCCCCCGGGCCCCCCCAGTGCAGCTGGGGGTGAGGGTGGGGGGCTGTAGGCAGGGGAAACTGGGGCAGGACTGGGGGGGAACTGGGAAAGGACTTGGGGGGGGAAAGTGGGGAAGGACTGGGAGGAAAGCGGAGCACAGAGGGCGACAGCGGCAGGAGTCGGGAAGGAACTGGGGAAGGACTAGTGTGAGATCAGGGCAGGACAGGGAAGAAGTTGTAGAAGGACTGGAGAAGAACTGGAGAAGGACTGGGAGAAAACTGAGGGGAAAGTGGGGCAGGACTGAGGGGGAACTGGGGGGCAGGACTGGGCGGGGGGACTATGGAAGGACTGGGAGAAAACTGAGGCAAGACTAGGGATAAACTGGGGAAGGACTGGGGGGGAAACCAGGGCAGGACTGGGAGAAAACTGGTGAAGGAACTGGGGAAGGACTGGAGGAAAACTGAGGGGAAACTGGGGCGAGACTGGAGGGCAGTGGGGCCTCACCAGCGATGAGGGTGCTCTGCTGTCGCGCCTGCTCCAACAGCAGGACGTGCTGCAGCAGGGATGGGGGACCAGCCGGGGGGTCCCCGTCCAGGGCCACCCCCAGCAGACACCCCGGGATTGAGGACGTGCTCAGGAACTTCCCAGTGAGGGCGGTCCCGGGGCGCAGGGGGGGCACCCCCGGGCGCTCACCCTCAGCCTGCGGTGACAGCTTGGAGGATGCCTGAGGGGACATGGGTGGCAGTGGGGGGGGGTCCCACATCGCCCCCTGGGGTGCCACCCCCATGGGGTCCCCACATGGTCCCCAGGGGTTCCCCACATCCCCCCATAGGAGGGTATCAGGCCCCCATGCCACCCCCTGTTGTGTTCCCACATCCCTCCCCACAGGATTCCCGATCCTAATGTGGTCCCTATGCCACCCTCTTTGGAGTTCCCCCACAGTCTCTATGGATTGGTGCCAGGTCCCCATGGGGACCCCCACATCCCCTCTATGGGGTGGCAGGTCCCCGTGCCACCCACTGTGGGGTCCCCATGTCCCCAGGGAGTCCCCACATCCCCCCCATGGGGTGCCAGGTCCCTGTGCCACCCCCCGTGGAGTCCTCATGTCCCCATGCCCTCAGAGGGTCCCCACATCCCCTCCATGGGGTTCCAGGTCCCTGTGTGACCCCTCCATGGGGTCCCCACGCCCCCCGTGCCCCCAGAGGGTCCCTGTGCCCCCCACTCACGGGGAGGTGGGCGCTGGTGACAGTGACAGTGGCCTGTAGCCCCAGGGACAGGTTGGGCAGCGACGGGGATGTGTAGAGGCTGAGCTGGGCCCCATCCAGGGCCAGGGCACGGGGCTGGGGCAGGAGCTGCTGCGGCACCACACGGCACGACACGCCATCAGCACGTGTGTTGGGGGCATGTCACACCATCAGCACACATGTGCCAGGGCACAGCATGCCATCAGCACATGTGTAGGGGGCAGGTCATGCCATCAGCATGCGTGTGCCAAGGCAAAACTCGCCATAAGCATGTGTGAGCCAGGGCACACCAGTGACACGTTACCTGCACGTGTGTGCCACCACATGCCACTGACACCAGGCACGCTCACAGCACACCTGAACACGTGTGCACCTTAAACATACAGCATGCACTTGAGCACACATGTGCACCCTGAGCACACCCACAGCACACACCGGCACACACATGTGCACCCTGAGCACACTCACAGCACACACCTGGTTACACATGTGTAGCGTGAACATGCACACACTGGTTGCACACACTTGAGCACATGTGTGCATGCAAACATGCTGGCTGGACACACCTGAACATGTGTGCACTCTGAGTACACCCCCAGCACACACCTGAACGTACATGTGCCCCCTGAACATGGACACACTGGCTCCGCACACTTGAGCACACATGTGTACCCACACATGCTGGCTGCACACACCTGCACACACGTGTGCCCCCTGAGCACACCCCCAGAACACACCCACACACAGATGTGCATCATGAGCACCCCCCTAGCACACACCTGCACACACACGTACACCCTGAGCACACCTCCAGCACACATCTGAACGTACATGTATACCCTGAGCACACCCCCAGCACACACCTACACAGATGTGTGCCCCCCGAGCCCACCTCCAACACACACCCGAATATACGTGTACACCTTGAGCACACGCCCAGCACACACCTGCACACATGAGTGCCCCTCCCTCCCCTCGGGCTGTACCTCAGCGTGGATGTTGGGGACGGAGGCGGCCAGGCCGTTGTGGGCACCGTGGGAGCTGTTGGGGGAGCTGGGCCCCGACCCGGGGGCACTGCTGCACACCGAGGACACTGCAGTACATGCGTGTGTCACACACGGGGATGGGGACACCGGGACCCCCACCCACCTCAGGGACAGGGCAATGCAAAGGTGTGCAAGGGCACCAGCACACCTGTGCACACGTGTGGTACCACCGCAAAAGCACGTGCATGGATTAGTGTGCGCATGAACACATGTACGCTTGTGTTGCAGAGGAACACACATAGAGAAGCACACACGTGCACAAGCACGTGCAGATGTGCACACTCACGTTACAAACACACGTGTGCACACGTGCTGCACAAGCACGCATGTTAAAAACCTCCCACAGGACCCAGCCTATGTGCATGCACGTGTTCCACAAGCGCGCGCAGCAGCAGTGCGTGTGCTCCTGTTGCACAAGCACAGGGGTCACATGTACACTCACGCTGCAAACATGTGCCCAAGCACATGTGCTGCACAAGCAGGCGCATACAGACATGCATTCATGTTGCACAAGCGTGTTCACAATCATGCGTGTGCACACATGTTGCACAAGCACACGTGTGAAAAAACTCACACAGCAACAAGCACGTGTGCACCAGTGTGTGCACGTTCCACACACGTGCAGCAGCATGGTGCCCTCCTGTCACACAAGCACACACATGCAGAAGCACACATGCACAAGCGTGTGTGCACTCGTGTTGCACAACCGCACGTGTGCACGTTTCACGCACACGTGCAGCAGCACTGTGCTCTCTTGTTGCACAAGCATGATGCGCAGAAGCACACATGTGCACAAGTGTGTGCGCAGACGTGCACTCCTGTTGCACAAGCATTTGCCTTGGGGGGATGAGTGTTGCCCAAGCACATGTGAAAAATCTCCCACAGGAACAAGCGCGTGTGTGCACATGTTCCACAAGCGTGTGCAGTAGCAGTGCATGCACTCCTGTTGCACAAGCACACGTGTGATGTGCACATTCATGCTGCAAACACATGCACGAGCACACATGTTGCACAAGCACGCGTGTAGATGTGCAGCATCAGCGTGTCCCCGCGTTGCACACAGACATGAAGAAGCACACATGTGCACAAGCGTGTGTGCAGACATGCACACTCCTTCTGGACAGTGAATGTCCAAGCACACACGTGCACACGTGTCCAGCAGTACACGTGTCCCACAGTCCTGTACAGCCACAAGGATGGGGACGCAGGTCCCTCCCGGGCGCTCCGGGGAACCACCGGGTGACCTGGGGAAAGTGAGGCAGGTGGCGTGTCCCCACCCATGACCTCCCACGTGGCCCATGCCGTCACACGTGCCCCCCGGGGGACGCACCGGTGATCTCGACGTGGCGCTTGCGGAAGGCGCTGAGCACTGAGCCATCGCGGCGCCGCAGGAGGGGGCTGCTCCGCCGCTCTGCCACCTTCTGCTTCAGCCGCGACCGCACCTTCAGGTTGGGCTCGGAGGCTGGGGGAACGCAAAAACGTGTCACTCCAAAACTGTCACCTCCCCTGGAGGTGTCTCATGCCCTCCCCGCCCGCCAGCACCCACCAGTTTTCCGGAGAGGAAAGTCATCCCGGCCGTCATAGGTGCCGAGGAGGGGGAGCTTGTAGGACGGAGGGGTCCCCGGGCTGCCTGTCTGCGGGGGGGAACTCTGGTCCAACGAGGTGTGGTGAGCCCTGGGTGGGGGGGGGGGGGGGGGGGCGGAGCCCCCGCTAGGACGCCTGGGTCCCCCCCCCCCGAGGCGGTCTGGGGGGGTTCTGTGGGGCTGGGGGGAACCTACCAACATTTGGGGTGCTGGGGGAGGGAATGGTTCGGGGGGCCGGGGCCCGGCTCCTTCGTCTTGCTGAGCAGGAACTCCTGGAGCTTCAGCTTCACCTCAGTGCTGGCGATGGCACCTGGGGGGCACGGAGGGGTCAGAAGGGCAGTACATCCCCTCTACAGCCCCAAGATGCTCCCAGCACCCTCAGTCCCACTGCCCCCTCTGAGCACATTGCCCCCAGTGCCCCCAACCCACCCCAGAGCCCCTCATCCCACCCCAGACTCCATTGCCCCCCGACCCCCCCGATTCACCCAGTCCCAATTGCAACCAGTCCCTGCCAGAGCTCCCAGCCCTCCCAGGGTCCATTGCCTTCCCTTCCCTCCAAACCAGCCCCCAGCATCCCAACCCCAGATGCCCCCAGCCCCCATTTCCCACGGCCCCCCTCGATGCCCCCAGCCCCATTGCTCCCCTTCCCCCACAGCCCCCCATGTCCCCACTGCCCCCAGCCTCCCAACTGCTACCTGTCCCCCCCGAGATGTGCCCAGTCCCATCCCACTGCCTCCACCTAGAGCCCACTGCCCTCCCAGTCCTTCCACCCACTCCCCAGTCCCCCATCACAACCAGCTCCCCACAGCCACCCCACAGATGCCCCCAGCCCCACTTCTCCCCAGATCCCGTTGCCTCCCATTCTCCCAAATCCATCCCACAGCCCACAACACCCCCCACCCTCAAATGCCCCCATTCCCCCCAATCCCACTGCCCCCCTCTGAGCACATTGCCCCCAGTGCCTCCAACCCACCCCCAGCCCCGATTGCTACCAGCCCCCTCCCCAGCCCCCCGATGCTCCCTCGCTCACTGTCACGGCCCCTGTCCTTGGGTCGCAGGTTCTGGAGCTGCTCCAGGCGCTGCTGCTCCAGCTCCTGCCGCTCCCGCTGCCGCTGCTGCTCCAGCTCCTGCTGCCGGCGGGCGGCCAGGGCCTCCTGCTGCTGCTGCAGGGCAGAGGGACATGGGGGGGACAGGGATGGGACCCCTGCAGCACAGCCACTCTGGGAGGATGCATTGCCCTGCCTTCTCCGCCCCACCTAGCTCCGGTACCCCAGGATAACACCCCACAGCACCAGCACCCCAAGGAACATGATGGCCCATGGTTCTGGCACCCCAAACCCCCTCAGTGGCTCCATCACCCCCAATCGCCCCCCAAGAGCTCCATCGCCCCAGATTACAGATACCCCACATCTGCATCCCCCCAACCTCCCTCTCAACAGTTCCATCACCCCCAATAGCTCCATCGCCCCCAGCAACCCTCCCAGCAGTTCCATCACCCCAGATAAATGGTATCCCACAGCTCCATTTCCCCCCCCCGATCTCCCCCAACAGTTCCATCACCCCACAGAGGTGATCCCCCACAGTTCCATCATCCCCAATAGCTCCATCACCCCAGTATCCTCCCCTGTGGCTTCATCGCTCCCAGTCTCACCCCCAACAACTCCATCACTCCCAATATCCCCATCATCTCAGACAGGTGATACCTCTTACCTCCATCACTCCCAATATCCCTCCAACAGCTCCATTGCTCCTTATCTCCATCACCTCCAGTATCACCCCCTTGGTTCCATTACCCCCTACAACTCCATCACCCCCACTATCATCTCCAACACCTCCACCACCCCAAATCAGTGATACCCCGTATTTCCATCACACCAACCTCCCTCCCAACCACTCCATCACCCTCCAACTGCTCCATCACCCCCACTATCCCCCTCCCACAGCTCCAGCACCTCAGACAGGTGACACCCTGTCTCTCCATCACCCCCAGCATCCACCTCATGGCTCCATCATCTTCAATCACCTCCTAAGAGCTCCATCACCCCCGATCAGGGATCCCCCACATCTCCATTCCCCCAACCTCCCCCCCCCAACAGCTGCATCATCCCAGATCAGTGATCCCCCAAATCTCCATTCCCCCAACCTCCCTCCCAAGAGCTCCATCGCCCCCCATTGCTCCATCAGCCCCAGTATCCCCCCTCCAATACCTCCATCACCCCCCATATACCTCCCCATGGCTCCACAACCCCCAGTATCTTCCCCAACAGCTCCATTCCCCCAATCCACCCCCCAAGGCTCCCCCCCCTCACACCTTGAGGTGCTTCTGGAGCTGGACCTGGTGCTGGCGCGTGAGGTGCTCATGCTGCTTCTGGAACTCGGCGAAGAGCAGCTGCTTCTGGAGCTGCTGCTGCTGCTTCAGGGCCACCAGCTCCCGCTGCAGCTGCCGCTCCCGCGCCGCCGCCAGTCCCGCGTCCAACCCTGCAGCCTCCGGCCCTGCTGCCTCCAGCCCTGGCCCCTCCAGCCCTGGCCCCTCTGGCCCTGCGGGGCCACACTGGGTTACGGGGGGGGCGGGATGGGGGTGGCTTGGGGAAAGGGTTCCAGGGGTATGGTGGGGGCAGGGACTTGTTTAAGGGGTGTTTTTAGGGTGTCCCAGGGATGTGGGGGAGACACAAGAGTGTCTTGGCGGTGTCCTAGGAATGATAGGTGGGCTGGGACTTTGTTAAGGGGCAGTTTTAGGGTGTCCCAGGGATGGGGGAGGAGAATTAGGGGCAGTTTGGGAGCATCAGTGAGAGGGGAAAAAGCTGGGAGCATTTTGAGGGTGTCCTAAGGACGGAGGGGAGCTCGGATCAGTTTTGGGGTGCACCAGGGATAGAGAGGGGAAATGGGAGTGCCTTGGGGGTGTCCCAGGAATGATGGGGGGGGGTGCTGGGGGTGTACTGGGAATGATGGGAGGGATAAGACTTATTTAAGGGGCAGTTTTGGGGTGTCCCAGTGGTGAAGAGGGAACTGAGAGCCGTTTGGGAGTGTCCTAGGGGTGGGGAGGGTAGCTGGGAGCAGTTTGGGGGTGTCCTGGGGATGAGGGGAGGTGTTAGGGGCAGTTTGGGGGTGTACCAGGGATGGGGGAAGAGGCCGGGCATTCCCAGAGATGGGGGGACGGGAGGGGACAGCTCACGGGCACCTGGGGGGTTGCCGGGGGCAGGGTGTCGGTGATCAGCCCCTCCCATGAAGCTCCTAGGGGTCTCCCCCCAGCTTCCAACCCCCTGGATAAGCCCAGGATTCCCCCATTCTCCCCCCCAAAAAACCCACATGGAGGTTCCCCAGTCCAAGCTCCTGCATTTGCAACACAGAACAACCAACCCAAAGGGCAACCGGGGGGGGGGGGGGAGGGCAAGACCGAGCCCCCCCATCCCCAAACATCCCTCTTAAATTCCCCAGCGATCACCGAGGGGCACAGACATCCCCCCCTCACCTCCATCAGCAAAGGACACGGGGAGGGGACACAGCGTCCGGGCCACCCCCACCTCGAGCCCTCCCCCTCCCCACGCAAACAGGAAGGCGGGGGCGGGGGGCACGCGCTGAATGTTAACACGCCCCCCCCCTCCCCTCCCCTCCCCGCAGCCCCCTCAACCTGGCGCGGCCGCACGTCGGGCACTGACGTGCGCCTGGACGGACCCACGGACGTCACTGTGCGCGGGGGTGGGGCACCCCGAGCCCCCCCCTGCTTTGACAGACCCCTCCGGGGCATGCCAGCCCCCCCCCGAGGATAGCCAGCCCCCCCAAAACCTGCCAGTGCACAGTACCCTGCTGCCCCCCCCCAGTGCCAACCAGGCTCCCCAAATATCAGCCCCCCTGCTAGGCAGTACACCCCCTCCCCCAAGCTAACCAGCCCCCCAAGCCAGGTAGCCTGTCCCCCAAAACTAACCAGCCCCTCCAGTGCCAATCATCCCCCCATCAACCAGCCCCCCACACACGAGCCAGCCCCCCCCAAACTAGGTAGCCTTCCCCCCCAAGCTAACCAGCCCCTCATACACCAACCAGACCCCCCAAGCTAGGTAGCTTGTCCCCTTCAAACTAACCAGCCCTACCAGTGCCAACCATTCCCCCCACAAACCAACCAGCCCCACCTCCCCAGTGCCAACCACCCCCTCCCAGTATGAGCCAGCCTCCCAAACCAGGCAGCATCCCCTCAAACTAACCAGACCCCCCCGTACCAGACAGTCCCTCCAGTGCCAACCAGACCTCTCCCAGTATGAGGCAACCCCTAAGCCAGGCAGCACCCCCCCAAACCAACCAGTCCCCTCAGTGCCAACCAGCTCCCCAACACATGAAGCAGCACCCCCAGTGTCAACCGGCTCTCCCTCCCCAGTACTAACCAGTCTCCCCCAGTATGAGCCAGCCTCCCAAGCCAAGCAGCATCCCCCAAGATAACCAGTCCCTCCCAGTGCCAACCAGTACCCCAATATACCAACCAGCCCCCCAAACCTCCCATCTCAACCAGTCCCCCCAGTATGAGCCAGCCCCCCAAGCCAGGCAGCACCCCCCCAAACCAACCAGCCCCCCAAGTCAGTGCCAGCCCCCCCCGATATGCAAGAGGGGAACCTCCAGCCCCTCCTCCCCACCCCAAGTCGCTCTCAGGGTGGGGGGAGGGGGTTTGTTTCTCCTGAGGGGGGATATTTTTGGGGGTGCATTGGGGCACTCCTGCAGCCCCCCAGACCTGACATGTCCCAGTTTGGGGGGTAACCAAAGGCCCCTGGTGGTTGTTGGGGTGCAATGGGGGGGTGGGGGTCAGCACCCAGCCCTTTCAGGGGGGAGGGGAGGGGGCAGCACCCGGGGGGGCTAAAGATAGCCCCCAGAGGAGCCAACCCAACACTTTGGGGTCAGTGGTGGCTCTGGGCTAGCACCGGGCTGGGTGGTGGTGGGGCCACCACTGCACCCTGTGAGGGGACCCTCACCCTGTGCCCCCTCACCTCCACGGACAGGGGCTGCTTGCACAGCTGTACACACGTGTAGCTCTCCTCTGACACACCTGTGCATACCTTTACACACTCATGCAAAAAGAGCAGATCTCCTCCTTGCACACCTACACAAGGGGAGCAGCTCTCCTCCCCCTGCACACCTGAACACTCTCATGCAAGGAAAGCAGCTCTACCTCTTGCACAGCTGAACACTCAGGTGCAGCTCTCCCCCGACACACTTGTGTCAAAAGAGAAGCTCTCCCCTTGCACAGCTGTGCACACTCATGCAAGGAGAGCAGTTCTCCCCTTTGCACACCCCCCCACCACGCTACACTCACACCTCACTGGGGGGGCATGACCGGCTTTTGCGGGGGGATGTCACCGGATTTTGAGAGGGGATGTCACAGGGTTTTGGGGGGAATGTCACAGGGTTTTGAAGGCACAGGGAACCAGGCTCTCCCACTCACCTGGGGTGTGCAGTGGGGTGCAGGGCAGGAGCTCCAGGGGGGGCTCACGGTCGGACACCCCCTCTGCGGAGAGAGACCTGTGTCCCCCCCCCCGAACGGGACCACAGAGGGGCTGGGGGGCACACGCACCCCCAAACCCAACCCTCCATCACCCTCTCAGCAGAGGGGGACAGAGAGATAGGGGTCACAGAGCATCCCTTGGAGTTTGGGGTGATTGGAGAGGATGTGCCCCCCCCCTCATTCTAGGCAGTGTAGGGCTGAGGGGCCCCCCCTCACCCACAGCTTCCTCCATGCCCCCCTCCATCCAGGCTATTCTCTCCAACTCCTGGAAATAGCCGGCGCACGGGAGGAGCTGGCTATAAATAGGGAATTGTGCCGGGGGGGTGTCACAGCGGATCCTGTGGGATGGGGTGTGCTGTGCCCCCCCCAACAGCCAGCTGCATCCCCAAACTGCCCCGGGGACAGGGCACAGGGGCTGCCCTGCATGGGGGGGACTGTGGGGGGCCTAGGATCCCACCACACCCCTCCCATCCCACCCCCCTTTCCACATCCCCCTAATTGCCAGGGACATTAATCCGCATCAGCACTGCCAGGAATAAAATCTGGGATGTGCAGAGAATGATTAGCCCCCGCTTTGAGAAAATGAAAGCAAACGACCCCCCCCACCCTTCCCAGGACCCTGTGACTCCCCCCAAGAAGACCCCCCAGGGAGACAGGGGTGCAGGGGGTGCAGATGTCGACTCAGCACATTTCCCATGGGATTAGTGTCCCAAAGCAGCTCCACGGGAACAAACCAGAGCGGGGAGTGACAACAGGCTGAGGTGTGGGGACCCCCCTTTTGGGAACGGTGACCCCCCCCCCAGCGCCCTAGCCGTGCGTAACCCCCCCGGCAGCCGCCACGTTTATTTACCAGCACATTAATCCCATGCCAAGACTTTTAATAGCTGGGATATTTCTGGGACACCCCCCGCGCCCCCCCCCATAGGGCGCTTTGGGGCTTGACGTCAGCCCGGCTATTTCTGGTGTTGCCAGCGGGCAGGAGGCCACGGGAATGGGCCCTCCTGGCTCCTGGACCCCCTTCCCGGCTCCTGGACTCCTTTCCTGGTGGCCAGACCCCCATTACAGCTCCTAGACCCCCTTCCTGGCTCCCCATGGAGCCCCATCCAGAGGTGGTGGCATATCTGGGGGATGGGGGGGCCCTCAAGGAGATGGAGGGTAATAGTGGGGACCCCCAGGTATGATGGGAGAGATGGAAGGGAGGCGGGGGGCTGCACCCAAGGATGGTACCAGCACCCACAGGACACCCCCCCCCGATTGACCCAGCCCAGCTGAGACCTGTCCAACTCATCACAGCAGCCGGAGAGTCACAGCATATCTCGGGGGTCCCCAAACCCCCCTTCCACAGGCAAACTCAAAGCCACAGCCAGGAGGGGACCCCGAGCAAAGCGCCCCGGGGATGGCAGAGGCGGGCAGGCCGTGTCCCCGTGCCAGCCTCGTGCCAGGCACGGCCAGGCGACACTCCAGCCCTGCGGCTGCTCCAAAAATACCAGCCGGCGGCAACCAGGGCGGTTTGGGGGCAGAGGGGATACACGTACCCCCATCCCCAACCGGCGGTGAGCCCATGCAGGAGACACGGGGGCTCTGCCACTGCCCTTGTGCCTCAGTTTCCCCTTCAGAGCCCGCGAGGGTCGGCGGTGCCGCGTGTCCCCATCCGGGAAGGGGAAGAGGACACACACACCCCCACCCCCGTCCAGATGTCGCCGGAGTTCCCACCGGGATAATTACAGGGCGGCTCTGCCGGGGAGGCAGCGGGAGCCGGGACAGCGCGGGCACGGCCCTCATGGTCACCACAGCTGTCCCCACGCCTGGCACCGCAGGGACCCCGCACAAACAGCCACGCGTGGGCTGGCCACGGCGGTGACAGGAGCCGTGCCTCAGCTTCCCCTGGGGGTGGGAAATGCCAGGGGTCTGGGAAAACCGGGAAGGGGGATACCTGGCATGGCCCGGGATACTGGGGGAGGGGGGCAGCTGGCACAACCCCCCTCCCCCCCCTCGCCCCGGTGCCTGGCACGGTGACACCCACACGGCAGTGGGCACAGACATGCCATGGTGGGTGGGACACTGCTGCAGCACCCTGTGGGACCCCAACACCCCGTGGGTGCCATGGCAAGGAGCTTCGGGGCCTCAGGGCAGACACGACGATATGCAGGGGGGATGCAGCTGTGACCGGCGCCTGGCAGAGGGGAACTCCCCCATCCCGGGGTCCCCAGGGCTCACCTGTGTCGCTCTGGGGGTCCATGGTGGGCGGCGGGTGCCGGGGGGGTGCGGAGAGGCACGTGTCCGGCGAGCCCGTCAGTGCCGCCCGGGGCACCGCGGCTGTGCCTGCGCCACCTGGGAGCCCTGCGGGACCAAGTGCCCTGTCAGCACCCCGGGACCCCCAAAATCCCCCCCAGCACCAAGTGAGAGGGGGGCTGGAGCCAGCACTGAGCCCCCCTCCAGCCCCTGAACACCCGCCAGCGGCAGGATGTGGCCCCGCTCTGCTGCCCCCAGGGATGGGGGGACCTGTGGGCACCCCCAGAAGGGACCTGGGGGGGTAGAGGGGACTTGGGGGGCTGAGGAGGCTTTGGGGGAGTTGGCAGCATTACACAAAGCTCTGCAGGAAAAGAAGGGGGAGCACAAAGGGGGAGCCCAGGGGGATGGCAGAGAAGTACCCCTCCCCCGTACCACTCCAAAAGGACTCGGGTGGGACCCCCATAAGGACATGGGTGGAGGGGACACACGCTCATTTGTGGCCGTCCCCCACACCACAAGGCCCCCGGTGCTGCCGCCCCCCCAAAACCGAGGCATTGCCCCGAGATGGGAGTCGGGGGGTGCCACGCGTAGGGGCCACGCGGCGGGACGGACCCCACGGAGGGGAGGGGGGGGGGGACAGGACACGCAGGCTGCCGGCAGCCGGCAGCCCCGAGCCCAGCGCGGTGCAGCGGGGCCCCCCGGCCCCCCCGCCGCAAACGGGCCGCGCTGCGGAGCCGCCGCCGCGCTGGCGCCCGGGCCCCCTGACATCGCAGGGCCCCCCCGACATCGCAGGATCCCCCCACTACACAGACCACCCCACTCCATTGCACCGAGTAAAGCCCATCGCACCGGGACCCCCCAACCCGCACCGACCTCTTCCCGAACCGCACCGGGGCTCCTCATTGCAGGGCCCTGCCGAACCGCGCCAGGACCCCCCAACAGCACCGGGACCTCCAACATTGCAAAGCCCTCCCGAACTGCACAGAGACCCCTCTAGACTGCAGGGCCTCACCACTGCATGGGCTCCCCCTTCCCCGAACCACGCCGGGACCCCGTAACGCACAGGACCCCCCCCTGACTTGCACTGGGGTCCCCCACTGCAGCCCCCGCACCGAACCGCAGCGGGATCCCATTGCAGCCCCCCATCCACCCGCACCGAGACCCCCATTGCAGTCCCCCAAAAACCACCCCATTGCAATCCCCTCCTCGCGACGCACGGGGCCCCCCCATTTCACCACCCCCTGACTCTCACAGGAGGGTCCCCCCATTGCAGCCCCCCCCACAAAGCCGCACAGGGGCCCCCCATTGCAGCCACCCCCCCATCCCGCACGGCGCAAAGCCGCATCACATCGGGCCCCCCCAACCACACAGCAGCCCCCCATTACAACTCCCCCTCCCCACTGCACACACACACACCCCGCCCCAAACCGCACCGGACCCCCAACGCGCCTCCCCATTGCAGCCTCCCCACCAATGCACGGGGGGCCCCCCCACCGGACGCGCACAGGAGGGACCCCGGTACCGCACACCCTCGCGCTCCGCCGCGGCCCCCCCCAGGCGCGGTGCCCCCCTCCTCGTGCCCCCCGGGCCCCCCTCGTACCTGGGGTCCCCCCGGTGCCGCCCGGCGCGCGCCCCGCCCCCCCCCCCCCCTCCTCCTCCATCTTCGCCGCGCGGCCCCGCCCGCCCCGACAACAACATTCGGTGACGTCACTCGCGGGTCACGTGACGGCGTCCGTGTGCTAAAAATAGACCCCCGCGCGAAGGGGGGGGACCCTCCCCTTGGGGACGTGGGGCTTAAAGTGGGGCGGGGCTTAAGGAGGCTCTTAAAGGGGCCGCGGGTTGCAATTGCACACGTGTGTGTGCGTGCAATGGCACACGAGCAAGCGTGAGTGTGCAAATGCATGTGCCCGAGTGTGTGTGCGCAGTAGCACATGTGCGTGAGTGTACAATGGCATGTGAGTGTGTGTGAGTGAGCAAGGGCACACATGTGCTCTGTACCTCTGTGCAGCTGCTCATCAGCCCATCATACCTGTGGGCAGGTTCACACGTGAGTGCACATGGGCCTGGCATGTCCTCACACATGAGTGCAAGAGACACACAGATACATGTGAGCAGGACATCGACACATGCATACAGACACACACACAGACACGTGTGCAAGAAACACAAACTCATTTTCTTACAAATTACAATCCCAAAAACAAATTCCAAGACCAATTCCAATACCAACTACAATACCTGTTCTCATCAAGAGTCCTCTTCTCCATTAGGCCCTTCACCCATCCTGATTTTAAGTCAGAGAGGCAAACCAGGTACTTCTGCTCCCAGAGCCTTTATACCTTGTGGGATTGGGCTCCTCCCTTTCCCCGGGGCCTCATGGGAAGGGAGGTGGGCACAGCTAGGGGTATATTAACCCCAGCCTTTGCTCAGGGGAGTCATCCAGCAGGCAGGTTTCAATGGGATAAGAGTTCTCCTGTTCTTTCACTGAATGGGACTTCTCAAGCTATTCCTGCTTTATTGAAGCATCAGCTTTGGCATCCAAAGAAGCAGAGCTATATATGGCAATGGAGAGGATTACACTCACATGCAGGGGTTTTAAATTTAATAATTTTGTGTGCTGTGTTGGTAAGGTGCTTTTGTAACTTGTTATCTTTTTTTCTTTTCCTTAGGAGCCTTGCATCTTTTGGGATCTCCTGATCATCTCAACTGCAGCTTGGCATTTTTTCACAAGTGTTATCCAGTCCCCAGGTGAAGCTCCTCTGTGTTGAAGATGGCCACAGACAGCCAGGTTTCCAAGTAGTCAGTGGGGGGGTTACAGCCCAGAGATGGAGTGAGGGCTCAGGAGCCATCTTAGGAATTGCCAGGGGTGTTTTGAAGGCAGTATGGGTGGAAAGCAGTGTCCAGGAGCCCCCTAAATGTCTGTGAAGGCA
>NW_020938736.1:0-7361 GCF_003984885.1 Neopelma chrysocephalum
CCCCCCTGAACACACACACATGTAGCTCCATCACACCCCAGGGACATGTGTCCCTCCCCACAATGACACATGTGGCCCCATGTACCCCACCAGGGACATGTGTCCCCCAAGGACACACACGGATCCATGCAAATTTCCAAGGGAACATGCAGCCCCCCCTGACACAATGTGGCTCCATGCCCACCCCAGTGATGTGTGTCTCCCCTGAACACACACGTGTGGCTCCATGCCCACCCTAGTGACACACCCCATGACCCGTGTGTCTGCACACCCAGCGGGATCCCCAGGGGCCATACCTGGGCTGGGGGTCTCCCCCGGCCTGCTCGGCGCCCACCGAGAGCAGGGCCATGGCCGTCACCGTCTCGGCCTCCTCGGCCTCCCTGCGCTGGGCCTCCAGCAAGGACCTGCCCACGGCCGCCGCAAAACGCCGCACGGACCCCCAGTGCTTGCCTGCCGGGGGCAGTGTGACAGGGGACACCCCGGGCTTGGACAGGTCAGGGGACCCCCAGGGACCCCGTGGCTGAGATAGACCCAGGGAACAGGGACCACATGGCTGAGATAGACTCAGGGGACCCCCAGGGCTGCAATGGACCTGGGGGACTCCCAAGAACCCCAGGGCTGAGACAGACCCAGGGGACCCCCGACACTCCCATGGCTGAGACAGACCCAGGGGACCCCCGACACTCCCATGGCTGAGATGGACCCAGGGGACTCCCAAGGCTACAAGGGACCCTGGGGACCCCCAAGACTGATACAGACTCACGAGACCCCCAGGCACCACATGGCTGAGATGGACCAAGGGGACCCCTAAGACTCCCACAGCAGAGACAGACCCAGAGGACCCCCAGGGATCCCATGGATGGGATGGACTCAGGGGACCCCCAGGACTGGAACGGACCTAGGGGACTCTTGAGACTCCAACAGCTGGGATGGACCCAGGGGACCACCAAGACCCACACAGCTGGGACAGACCCGAGGGATCCCCAGGAACCCCATGGCTGGGACAGACCCAGGGGACCCCCATGGCAGGGACAGACCCGGGGGACCCCCAGGACTGGAACAAACCCAGGGGACCCATGAGACCCCAACAGTTGAGATAGACCCAGGGGACCCCTGAGACTCCCACAGCAGGGACAGACCCGGAGGACTCCCAGGAACCCCATGCTGGGACAGATCCTGGGCACCCTCAAGACCCCCATGTCAGGGACAGCCCTAGGGACCCTTCTCGGTCCCCCTCAAAAGAGAGAGAGCCCTGGGGACCCGCTCAGGATTCCAGTGGTAGCACTGGAGACTCTCAAGCTCCTTCCACAGCAAGGACAAACCCAGGGCCCCCCTGCTGGGGTCCCCCAGTGACTCTTCTGTGCCCCCCCAAGATAGAATCAGCCCTGAGGACCCCCCAGGGGATCCCATCAGGATCTGCCCCTGCCCCCCGTTCTCACTCTGGATCTCGATGACCTTCTCCAGTGTGGCCACCGCATTCACATTTGGCTTCTGCTGCAGCAAGGACGGATCCAGGGGCTCCAGCTGGGGAGAGGGGACACACATCAGTCACCCAAAACTGCCACCAGCACCCCCAAATCCCCCTCAGAGAGAGCAGGGACGGAACCCCAGCCCCTCACCAACCCATGCGGGGAAACTGAGGCACAACACGGGGTGGGCACCTCAATACACCCTGCCCCCAGGTGGGGTCCCCAGGGATTGAGGGGGTCCCCACCGTACCTCCAAGCCGAGCAGGGCGGAGACACAAGCCTCGGAGGCGTCGCAGATGGCCGTCAGGTCGTGGCCCCCCCTCCAGGGCCAGCACCACCCGGCCCCCCGCCAGCATCATCAGCTGCTTCGTCAGGTGCCCGAAACCTGGGGGCACCGGAGAGGGGGGGGTGAGGGGTGGCTGAGCCAGCCTCCCCAGCCCGGGACGCCCCCGGACCCCACTCACACTTGGCGGTGACAGAGTAGCCACCGAGCGGGGACAGGTGGCCCTCGACGGCGTCGAAGCCGGCAGAGACCAGCACCAGGTCTGGGGAGAACTCCTTGGCGATGGGCATCACCACCGTCCTGGGGGGCACAGGGTCAGCCAGGGGCAAGGGGACCCCCCCCAGGGCTGTGGGGAGCCCCTTGAGGTGCAAGGATCCTTCCCAGGGTACAAGGAACCCCCAGGACACAGGGATCCTCTGGGGTTTGGGAACCCCCTCCAGGACACAGGGATCCCCTCTGGGGTGTGGGGAACCCCCCAGGAGTGCAGGGACCCTCCCCAAGGTGTAGGGAACCCCCAGGGTGCAGGGTCCTCCCCCAGGACATGGCAATCCTCTGGGATGCAGTGACCCCTTCCAGGACAGGGGGACCACCCCAAGGGTACAGAGAACCTCCCCCAGGACATGGGGATCCCCCTGGGCTGTAGGGACCCCCCCCAGGGGCATGAGGACCCCCCCCCAGAACTCCCTGGGGTGCAAGGACCCCTCCTCAAGGACATGGTGACACACCCCTCCCAGGATGCGGAAACCCCTCAAGGGCACAGGGACCTTCCTCCACAGGGACACCTTCCTCAAGGATGCAGGACCCCCCCCCCCAAGGGCATAAAGACCCCCCAGGACATAGACCCCACTAAAGGGGTGCAGGAACCCTCTTCCCAAGATGTAGAGACCCCCCCTAAGGGCACAAGGACCCCCCCAAGGGCGCAGGGACCTTCCTCAGGGTACAGACCCCCCCCCCAAGGACATGGAGACCCTCTCACCTGGATCCAGCAACTCCCCTCGAGCCCAGGGACCCCCCCAAAGGCTCAGGCCCCTGCCCAGACCCCCACCTGAAGGCAGTCAGATACTCCACGTCCCCGATCGGGGGGTCCACGCCGCCAGTCCAGGCGATGTTGATGTTGTAGCCCACTCCCAGCCCACTGCCCACCTGAGGCACAGCCACAGGTGACCCCCTGTGCCACATCCAGGGCCAGGGGGACACAGGGGGATCCCCACCCCTCCCCCAAACACCCTTGTACCTCCTCAGGGGCCCCACTGCCCGGGAAGAAGTTGCCGTCGTCGTAGCGGTGCAAGGAGATGTAGAGCACGTGGGGGTCACTGTAGAAGGCCTGCTGGGTCCCATTCCCATGGTGGATGTCCTGGGGGGAAACCCGTGATGTCAGGGATCCCTCCGCCCACCCATGGGGTCCCCATCACTCGCGGGGGGGTCCCCCTGCCCCCCCTACCCAGTCCACGATGAGGATCCTGCCCACGCTGAGCCGCTGCTGCAGCAGCTTGGCTGAGATGGCCACTGAGTTGAAGAAGCAGAAGCCCCTGGGAACAAAAGAGGACGAGGGACAGGGGACATTCAGTGGTGGGGTGACCCCCAGGACACCGTGGGGTCCCTCCCTGGGCGGGGGTCCCAGAGCTGTCCCCACACTCACATGGCTGTGGACTCCTCGGCGTGGTGGCCCGGGGGGCGGATGACTGCGAAGCCGTTCTGTGGGGACAGAGAGAGGGATGTGTGAGGGACAGACAGGGACACGTGTGGGACACAGGGACAATGGAACATGCATGGGACACAGGGAGATGTGTGGGACAGAGTGGAACACACAGGGCCATCCACTGAAGAGTTGGATTCGATGATCCTTGTAGGTCCTTCCAACTCAGAATATTCTGCGACTGCGATGCTGAGGAGTGGTTTAAGGACACACAGGGACACGTAGTGTGGTGACAGAGGGACACACGTGGGCTGGGGACACAGAGGAAGGTGTGGGACACAAAGGGACATGTGTGGGACACAAAGGGACGTGTGGTGCAGGGACACAAAGGGACACGTGGGACAGAGGAACAAGTGGTGTGGGGACACACAAGGACAAGTGGCATGGGGATAGAGAGATGTGTGGGACAGAGGCACTTGTGGGACACAGAACGACACGTGTGAGACAGAAGGATACGCATAGGACAGAGGAACAGGAGTGGTGAGGGGAGAGAGACACGTGTGGCACAGGGAGGGACACATGCAAGAAGGCAGCACGTCTGCACACGAGCTGGCACAAGGAACCCTGCGCTCAGGGGAGTGTGCAAGAGAACAGCACATGCGTGCTCAGCCTTGCACAAGGACCATCTTGCCTCAGGGGAGTGTGCAAGATGGCAACACACACAAACAAGTGTGCACAGGGACTGTCACACCTCAGATGAGTGTGCAACGCAACACAGGCACACACAGAGGAGCGTGCACAGGGACTGTCACACCCCAAGTGAGTGTGCAAGGAGCACACACGTGCACGAGTGTCACAGCCCAGGTGAGCGTGCAAGTCCACACACACAAGCTTGCACAAGGGCTGTCACATCTCAGTTGAGTGTGCACAGGGACTGCCACAGCCCAGATGAGTGTGCAAGGAGCATACATACACACGAGTGCGTACGAGGACTGTCACATCCCAGATGACCGTGAAGGCAGCACACACACACACAGGAGTGCGCACAGGGACTATCACACCCCAGGTGAGTGTGCAAGGCAACACACATGCACACGAGTGTGCACAGGGACTGTCACAGCCCAGGTAAGTGTGCAAGACCACGCTCACCTTGAGTTCGCCCGCAGCCACTTTGAAGGCCAGCTCGAGCAGGCAGCCCACGGCCGTGCGCACTGCGCTCGACGAGTGCAGCTCATTCCACACCGTGTCACTGTCCACCTGGGGGGGGACACCGGGGATCAGTGGGGCCAGCCCACCCCGGGGACACCCCCCCTCCATGCCCCCAGACTCACCCCGATGCCCCCGCATGGTAGCACCGCATATGTCTTCTGCGTGATGGGACCTGAGGGGTGGAGCGGTGTGGTGGGATGGGGACAGCGGGGATAGGGGTATCCCAGGGGATAGGGGCATCCCTGGGCACCCCAAAGGATCGGGAACTGGAGGGGACAGGGGTACCCCATGGGACAGGGATGCCCCTAGGCAGCCCAAAGGACTGGGAACCCCATGGGACAGAGGGATCTCATGGGACTGGGGGATCCCATGGCACTGAGGAATCCCATGGACAGCCCAAAGCATTATGAACCCCAGGGGACAGGAGAATTCCATGGGTTAGTGGGACCTCTGAGCACCTGAAACGATGGGGAACCCCAGAGGACAGAGGGATCCCATGGGATAGGGGGACTCCTGGGGATCCCATGGGACAGGGGGACCTCTGAGCACCCCAAACAATTGGGAACCCCATAAGACAGGGGGATTCCATGGGATATGGGGACCTCTGAGCCCCCCAAAGGATTGAAAACCCCAGGGGACAAGAGAAACCCATTGGATGGGGGGAACTCCAGCCACTCCAAAGGATTGGGAACCCCAGGGTACAGAAGAATCCCATGGGACTGGGGACTCCTGGGACACCTAAGAGTTGGGCCATCCCATGGCATAAGGACACCTCACTGGACACGGGCTCTCCTGGACATCTAAAGGGACAGGGCACCCCAGGGAACAGATCCAAAGGAATAGGGGGTACAGGGTGACCCCAGTTCCAAAAGATGGGGGTCCCAGGCATCCAGGGCCCCCCCAACACCCACCCAGCAGCTTCTTGCTGTCCAGTTTCTGGCGGTTGAGGGGGCTGGTGCCGTAGAGCAGCGCGTGGTGCTCTGAGTGCACCGTCTGGATCTCCTCCAGCGTCGCCTTCCTGCCTCGGATGCGCTGGCAAAGGGGGCACAGGGGTGAGCCCCCCTCTCTCCAAGCAAACCCCAGCCCTCCTCCAGGACATGGGGTGCTCCCCTCACCTCACACTTCCCAAGCAGGCCGGTCTCCTGGAGCCGGGACCAGATGCTCTGGATGCGGCCGGCGTGCTCCGGGTGGATCGTGGTGTTCCCGCAGGTGCACTGGTGCTTCAGCATGAACGTGTCGTACACCACACCTGTGCCAGCAGCACGCCTGGCACCGGACCCCGGCACCCCCCCCAGGGCTGGGGCACTGAGGGACATGGGCACCCCAGGGGATGGAGGGATCCCATGGGATTGGGGGTCCCCTGGGCACCCCGGGGGACTGGGAACCCCAGGGAATAGGGGGAATCTGTGGAATAGGAGGACCCCTGAGCACCCTGACCAACTGGGAATCCCATGGGACAGGGAATTTGTGGAATAGAAGGACTCCTGGGCACGCCAAGGGATTTGGCAACCCAGGGGACAGGGGAAGCCCATGGAATACGGGAACCCCGGGCACCCCAAGGGATTGGGAACCCCAGGAGACAGGAGGAATCTGTGGATTAGGGGAACCCTGGGCACCCTGAGCAAATGGGAATCCCAAGGGACAGGGAGAATCTGTGGAATAGGGGAACCCTGGGCACCCCAAGGGATTGGGAACCCAAAGTGACAGGGGGAACCCATGGAATAGGGGAACCCTGGGCACCCCAAGGGATTGGGAAACCCAGGGGACAGGGAGAACCTGTAGAATAGGAGGACCCTAGGCACTCTGAGCAATTAGGAATCCCAAGGGACAGGGAATCTGTAGAATACGGTAACCCTGGGCACCCGAAGGGATTGGGAACCCCAAGGGACAGGAGGAACCCATGGAATAAGGGGGATCCCGTAGGATATGGGGGCCCTTGGGCACCCTGAGCAATTGGGAACCCCAAGGGACAGGGGGAATCTGTGGGAGGATCCCTGGGCAACCCAAGGGAATAGGAACCCCAAGGGACAGGGAAAGCCCACGGGTACCCCAAGCAATTGGGAACCCCAGAACAGGAGGATTCCATGGGATATGAGGACACCTGGGCACCTTGAGGTATTAGGAACCCCAGGGGATAGGGGGATCCCACGGGACAGGGAGAATCCCAGACACCCTGAGGGACGGGAAACCATCTGGGAGAGGGGCCCATGGCACATGGGCACCCTGAAGGATGGGGAACAACCCCATCCCCTGGGGACAGGGGGACCCCAAACACCCCGAGAGACTGGGAACCCCATTGGACAGGGTCACCCCCAACTGCATCAAGGAATGGGACACTCGGGGTGGGGGGATACAGACATCCCTGGGGTCTACCATGGGATGGGGCACCCATGGGACACAGGGCCGGGGGGGGTCCCATGGGACAGGTGACACCTCATGGGACAGGAGCACCCTGAGGGATGTGGGACCCCAAGGGACAGAGGGCCCCCAGGGGACAGAGGGACCCCGACCCCTGTTGCCCCCATACCTGTGGTGAAGAGGTGCTTGGGGGGCCCCTCAGGCACGGGGGGCTTGACGCTGGCAGGGGACGACTGGGTGCGGGTGAGGGCCGGGTGGGACAGTGCCAGGACCCCCAGGGGGGGCGTGGGGTAAAGCTGCAGCGGTGCCTCGGGGTACACCTGGGGAAGGAGACCCCAACATGACCTCCCATCAGCCCCCACGGCCAAGGGGGGGGATGGGGGATGAGTCATGGCAGGGAACGGGG
>NW_020938736.1:7461-23662 GCF_003984885.1 Neopelma chrysocephalum
GGGGGTGCCCGGGGGAACACCGGGGAAAGGAGCCCCAAACAGCCCCCCCCACGCGCCCCCAGGGCGAGGGGGGGGGAGGGGGGAGGGGTCGGGGAGGGGAAGGGGGGGGGGGGGTGTCACGGTGCAGGGGTGGCGGGGACGGGGGGATGCAGAGGGGGGGATGAGTCACCGACCCTTCCGAGTCATCACTGCGGCATCACCCCAAAAATGGGGGGAGGACACACAGCTGGGTGCAGAGTGGGGGCAAGGGATGCACAAGATGCTTGTGTGTGGGGGAATTCAGGAGTTTGGGGGGATTTGGGCCCCCCCAAAATCTCACCTGCTTGTAGGTGACGCCGAGCTCGGTGACATCGGGGTACCCGGCGTCCTCAGCCTCGTCCCCGCTGTCCCCCAGCCCCTGGCAGCCCTCGGGGTCCTGCAGCTGCTCCGGGGGGTCCCCAGCCTCCGGGGAGATGAGGGTGAGGGGAGGGCCGAGGGGGGGGACAGGGGCCCCCCCCTCTCCTGGGGGGGGCGATTGCTGCTCCGTCAGCTCCTCCTCCGTCTCCTCAGGGTGGGTGGGGGGCTGCCGTGCCAGCTCCCCCGCCTTGGGAAGCAGCTGGGGGGCAGGGGGGTGTTAGTGACCCCCCTGCACCCCTATACCCCATCTGCCCCACCCCATGCCCAACCTACAGTCACCCCCTGCCCCACAGCAATTCCATACCCACCCCATATGCAGCCCATGCCCATGCTCACCCTATGCCCCATTCCTACCCCACATACACCCCACACCCATCTCGTGCACCAAAGCTACCCCATTCCCATCTCACAACCACCCCATGCCCCCCCCCACTCCCCCCAGCCCCACCCCCCACCCCCACCCAGTCCTTCCCCAGTTTCCGCCCAGTTCCCCCTCCTTTGCCTCAGTTTCCCCTGCTTGCAACATCACCCCCCCAGCTGTATCTAGGGGGTTAGTGGGGTGTCAGGTTGCCCCACAGCTACCCAACATGCCTACCCGTGGGGCAACCTGACACCCCACTAACCCCCTGCTCACCCCATGCCCTCCCAGTGCCAGTCCCGGGCTCGGCCCCCACGGGTTGAGCATGGGACCGGCACTGGGAGGGCATGGGGTGAGCAGGGGGTTAGTGGGGTGTCAGGTTGCCCCACAGCTACCCAACATCCCACCCCATGCCCCATTCCCACCCCACATACACCCCATGCTCACCCCATGCCCTCCCAGTGCCAGTCCCATGCTCAACCCGTGCCCACCCACACCCACCCCATACCCCATTTCCCACATCACATACACCCCATGCCCACCCCACGCCCATCCCATACCCATTCCCCACACACACACACACCCCATTCCCACCCCACACCCATCCCATACCCATTCCCCACACCACACACACCCCATTCCCACTCCACTGCCAGCCTCACTTGCACCCCATACCCACCCCATGCCCCCCCCCAGTCCCAGGGCTGCCCCCGGCCCACCTTGCCCAGCTGGACCTGCTGCTTGTCGAGGAAGTGGTGCTGGAGGGGGCCGTGGGGCAGGGCCTGGGGGCTCTGGGGCAGCGGAGACGACTGGGTGCGGCTCAGGGGCCGGTGCCGAGGCAGTTTGTTCCCACGGGGACCCCCCCCGCGCTCTCCTGTCACCAGCGGGGACTGGCCGTGCAGGGGCACTGGGGGGCACCGGGTCAGTGGGGCACCCGACACCCCCCGGGCCCCCCCAGTGCAGCTGGGGGTGAGGGTGGGGGGCTGTAGGCAGGGGAAACTGGGGCAGGACTGGGGGGGAACTGGGAAAGGACTTGGGGGGGAAAGTGGGGAAGGACTGGGAGGAAAGCGGAGCACAGAGGGCGACAGCGGCAGGAGTCGGGAAGGAACTGGGGAAGGACTAGTGTGAGATCAGGGCAGGACAGGGAAGAAGTTGTAGAAGGACTGGAGAAGAACTGGAGAAGGACTGGGAGAAAACTGAGGGGAAAGTGGGGCAGGACTGAGGGGGAACTGGGGGGCAGGACTGGGCGGGGGGACTATGGAAGGACTGGGAGAAAACTGAGGCAAGACTAGGGATAAACTGGGGAAGGACTGGGGGGGAAACCAGGGCAGGACTGGGAGAAAACTGGTGAAGGAACTGGGGAAGGACTGGAGGAAAACTGAGGGGAAACTGGGGCGAGACTGGAGGGCAGTGGGGCCTCACCAGCGATGAGGGTGCTCTGCTGTCGCGCCTGCTCCAACAGCAGGACGTGCTGCAGCAGGGATGGGGGACCAGCCGGGGGGTCCCCGTCCAGGGCCACCCCCAGCAGACACCCCGGGATTGAGGACGTGCTCAGGAACTTCCCAGTGAGGGCGGTCCCGGGGCGCAGGGGGGGGCACCCCCGGGCGCTCACCCTCAGCCTGCGGTGACAGCTTGGAGGATGCCTGAGGGGACATGGGTGGCAGTGGGGGGGGGTCCCACATCGCCCCCTGGGGTGCCACCCCCATGGGGTCCCCACATGGTCCCCAGGGGTTCCCCACATCCCCCCATAGGAGGGTATCAGGCCCCCATGCCACCCCCTGTTGTGTTCCCACATCCCTCCCCACAGGATTCCCGATCCTAATGTGGTCCCTATGCCACCCTCTTTGGAGTTCCCCCACAGTCTCTATGGATTGGTGCCAGGTCCCCATGGGGACCCCCACATCCCCTCTATGGGGTGGCAGGTCCCCGTGCCACCCACTGTGGGGTCCCCATGTCCCCAGGGAGTCCCCACATCCCCCCCCATGGGGTGCCAGGTCCCTGTGCCACCCCCCGTGGAGTCCTCATGTCCCCATGCCCTCAGAGGGTCCCCACATCCCCTCCATGGGGTTCCAGGTCCCTGTGTGACCCCTCCATGGGGTCCCCACGCCCCCCGTGCCCCCAGAGGGTCCCTGTGCCCCCCACTCACGGGGAGGTGGGCGCTGGTGACAGTGACAGTGGCCTGTAGCCCCAGGGACAGGTTGGGCAGCGACGGGGATGTGTAGAGGCTGAGCTGGGCCCCATCCAGGGCCAGGGCACGGGGCTGGGGCAGGAGCTGCTGCGGCACCACACGGCACGACACGCCATCAGCACGTGTGTTGGGGGCATGTCACACCATCAGCACACATGTGCCAGGGCACAGCATGCCATCAGCACATGTGTAGGGGGCAGGTCATGCCATCAGCATGCATGTGCCAAGGCAAAACTCGCCATAAGCATGTGTGAGCCAGGGCACACCAGTGACACGTTACCTGCACGTGTGTGCCACCACATGCCACTGACACCAGGCACGCTCACAGCACACCTGAACACGTGTGCACCTTAAACATACAGCATGCACTTGAGCACACATGTGCACCCTGAGCACACCCACAGCACACACCGGCACACACATGTGCACCCTGAGCACACTCACAGCACACACCTGGTTACACATGTGTAGCGTGAACATGCACACACTGGTTGCACACACTTGAGCACATGTGTGCATGCAAACATGCTGGCTGGACACACCTGAACATGTGTGCACTCTGAGTACACCCCCAGCACACACCTGAACGTACATGTGCCCCCTGAACATGGACACACTGGCTCCGCACACTTGAGCACACATGTGTACCCACACATGCTGGCTGCACACACCTGCACACACGTGTGCCCCCTGAGCACACCCCCAGAACACACCCACACACAGATGTGCATCATGAGCACCCCCCTAGCACACACCTGCACACACACGTACACCCTGAGCACACCTCCAGCACACATCTGAACGTACATGTATACCCTGAGCACACCCCCAGCACACACCTACACAGATGTGTGCCCCCCCGAGCCCACCTCCAACACACACCCGAATATACGTGTACACCTTGAGCACACGCCCAGCACACACCTGCACACGAGTGCCCCTCCCTCCCCTCGGGCTGTACCTCAGCGTGGATGTTGGGGACGGAGGCGGCCAGGCCGTTGTGGGCACCGTGGGAGCTGTTGGGGGAGCTGGGCCCCGACCCGGGGGCACTGCTGCACACCGAGGACACTGCAGTACATGCGTGTGTCACACACGGGGATGGGGACACCGGGACCCCCACCCACCTCAGGGACAGGGCAATGCAAAGGTGTGCAAGGGCACCAGCACACCTGTGCACACGTGTGGTACCACCGCAAAAGCACGTGCATGGATTAGTGTGCGCATGAACACATGTACGCTTGTGTTGCAGAGGAACACACATAGAGAAGCACACACGTGCACAAGCACGTGCAGATGTGCACACTCACGTTACAAACACACGTGTGCACACGTGCTGCACAAGCACGCATGTTAAAAACCTCCCACAGGACCCAGCCTATGTGCATGCACGTGTTCCACAAGCGCGCGCAGCAGCAGTGCGTGTGCTCCTGTTGCACAAGCACAGGGGTCACATGTACACTCACGCTGCAAACATGTGCCCAAGCACATGTGCTGCACAAGCAGGCGCATACAGACATGCATTCATGTTGCACAAGCGTGTTCACAATCATGCGTGTGCACACATGTTGCACAAGCACACGTGTGAAAAAACTCACACAGCAACAAGCACGTGTGCACCAGTGTGTGCACGTTCCACACACGTGCAGCAGCATGGTGCCCTCCTGTCACACAAGCACACACATGCAGAAGCACACATGCACAAGCGTGTGTGCACTCGTGTTGCACAACCGCACGTGTGCACGTTTCACGCACACGTGCAGCAGCACTGTGCTCTCTTGTTGCACAAGCATGATGCGCAGAAGCACACATGTGCACAAGTGTGTGCGCAGACGTGCACTCCTGTTGCACAAGCATTTGCCTTGGGGGGATGAGTGTTGCCCAAGCACATGTGAAAAATCTCCCACAGGAACAAGCGCGTGTGTGCACATGTTCCACAAGCGTGTGCAGTAGCAGTGCATGCACTCCTGTTGCACAAGCACACGTGTGATGTGCACATTCATGCTGCAAACACATGCACGAGCACACATGTTGCACAAGCACGCGTGTAGATGTGCAGCATCAGCGTGTCCCCGCGTTGCACACAGACATGAAGAAGCACACATGTGCACAAGCGTGTGTGCAGACATGCACACTCCTTCTGGACAGTGAATGTCCAAGCACACACGTGCACACGTGTCCAGCAGTACACGTGTCCCACAGTCCTGTACAGCCACAAGGATGGGGACGCAGGTCCCTCCCGGGCGCTCCGGGGAACCACCGGGTGACCTGGGGAAAGTGAGGCAGGTGGCGTGTCCCCACCCATGACCTCCCACGTGGCCCATGCCGTCACACGTGCCCCCCGGGGGACGCACCGGTGATCTCGACGTGGCGCTTGCGGAAGGCGCTGAGCACTGAGCCATCGCGGCGCCGCAGGAGGGGGCTGCTCCGCCGCTCTGCCACCTTCTGCTTCAGCCGCGACCGCACCTTCAGGTTGGGCTCGGAGGCTGGGGGAACGCAAAAACGTGTCACTCCAAAACTGTCACCTCCCCTGGAGGTGTCTCATGCCCTCCCCGCCCGCCAGCACCCACCAGTTTTCCGGAGAGGAAAGTCATCCCGGCCGTCATAGGTGCCGAGGAGGGGGAGCTTGTAGGACGGAGGGGTCCCCGGGCTGCCTGTCTGCGGGGGGGAACTCTGGTCCAACGAGGTGTGGTGAGCCCTGGGTGGGGGGGGGGGGGGGGGGGCGGAGCCCCCGCTAGGACGCCTGGGTCCCCCCCCCCCGAGGCGGTCTGGGGGGGTTCTGTGGGGCTGGGGGGAACCTACCAACATTTGGGGTGCTGGGGGAGGGAATGGTTCGGGGGGCCGGGGCCCGGCTCCTTCGTCTTGCTGAGCAGGAACTCCTGGAGCTTCAGCTTCACCTCAGTGCTGGCGATGGCACCTGGGGGGCACGGAGGGGTCAGAAGGGCAGTACATCCCCTCTACAGCCCCAAGATGCTCCCAGCACCCTCAGTCCCACTGCCCCCTCTGAGCACATTGCCCCCAGTGCCCCCAACCCACCCCAGAGCCCCTCATCCCACCCCAGACTCCATTGCCCCCCGACCCCCCCGATTCACCCAGTCCCAATTGCAACCAGTCCCTGCCAGAGCTCCCAGCCCTCCCAGGGTCCATTGCCTTCCCTTCCCCCCAAACCAGCCCCCAGCATCCCAACCCCAGATGCCCCCAGCCCCCATTTCCCACGGCCCCCCTCGATGCCCCCAGCCCCATTGCTCCCCTTCCCCCACAGCCCCCCATGTCCCCACTGCCCCCAGCCTCCCAACTGCTACCTGTCCCCCCCCGAGATGTGCCCAGTCCCATCCCACTGCCTCCACCTAGAGCCCACTGCCCTCCCAGTCCTTCCACCCACTCCCCAGTCCCCCATCACAACCAGCTCCCCACAGCCACCCCACAGATGCCCCCAGCCCCACTTCTCCCCAGATCCCGTTGCCTCCCATTCTCCCAAATCCATCCCACAGCCCACAACACCCCCCACCCTCAAATGCCCCCATTCCCCCCAATCCCACTGCCCCCCTCTGAGCACATTGCCCCCAGTGCCTCCAACCCACCCCCAGCCCCGATTGCTACCAGCCCCCTCCCCAGCCCCCCGATGCTCCCTCGCTCACTGTCACGGCCCCTGTCCTTGGGTCGCAGGTTCTGGAGCTGCTCCAGGCGCTGCTGCTCCAGCTCCTGCCGCTCCCGCTGCCGCTGCTGCTCCAGCTCCTGCTGCCGGCGGGCGGCCAGGGCCTCCTGCTGCTGCTGCAGGGCAGAGGGACATGGGGGGGGACAGGGATGGGACCCCTGCAGCACAGCCACTCTGGGAGGATGCATTGCCCTGCCTTCTCCGCCCCACCTAGCTCCGGTACCCCAGGATAACACCCCACAGCACCAGCACCCCAAGGAACATGATGGCCCATGGTTCTGGCACCCCAAACCCCCTCAGTGGCTCCATCACCCCCAATCGCCCCCCAAGAGCTCCATCGCCCCAGATTACAGATACCCCACATCTGCATCCCCCCAACCTCCCTCTCAACAGTTCCATCACCCCCAATAGCTCCATCGCCCCCAGCAACCCTCCCAGCAGTTCCATCACCCCAGATAAATGGTATCCCACAGCTCCATTTCCCCCCCCCCGATCTCCCCCAACAGTTCCATCACCCCACAGAGGTGATCCCCCACAGTTCCATCATCCCCAATAGCTCCATCACCCCAGTATCCTCCCCTGTGGCTTCATCGCTCCCAGTCTCACCCCCAACAACTCCATCACTCCCAATATCCCCATCATCTCAGACAGGTGATACCTCTTACCTCCATCACTCCCAATATCCCTCCAACAGCTCCATTGCTCCTTATCTCCATCACCTCCAGTATCACCCCCTTGGTTCCATTACCCCCTACAACTCCATCACCCCCACTATCATCTCCAACACCTCCACCACCCCAAATCAGTGATACCCCGTATTTCCATCACACCAACCTCCCTCCCAACCACTCCATCACCCTCCAACTGCTCCATCACCCCCACTATCCCCCTCCCACAGCTCCAGCACCTCAGACAGGTGACACCCTGTCTCTCCATCACCCCCAGCATCCACCTCATGGCTCCATCATCTTCAATCACCTCCTAAGAGCTCCATCACCCCCGATCAGGGATCCCCCACATCTCCATTCCCCCAACCTCCCCCCCCCAACAGCTGCATCATCCCAGATCAGTGATCCCCCAAATCTCCATTCCCCCAACCTCCCTCCCAAGAGCTCCATCGCCCCCCATTGCTCCATCAGCCCCAGTATCCCCCCTCCAATACCTCCATCACCCCCCATATACCTCCCCATGGCTCCACAACCCCCAGTATCTTCCCCAACAGCTCCATTCCCCCAATCCACCCCCCAAGGCTCCCCCCCCCTCACACCTTGAGGTGCTTCTGGAGCTGGACCTGGTGCTGGCGCGTGAGGTGCTCATGCTGCTTCTGGAACTCGGCGAAGAGCAGCTGCTTCTGGAGCTGCTGCTGCTGCTTCAGGGCCACCAGCTCCCGCTGCAGCTGCCGCTCCCGCGCCGCCGCCAGTCCCGCGTCCAACCCTGCAGCCTCCGGCCCTGCTGCCTCCAGCCCTGGCCCCTCCAGCCCTGGCCCCTCTGGCCCTGCGGGGCCACACTGGGTTACGGGGGGGGGCGGGATGGGGGTGGCTTGGGGAAAGGGTTCCAGGGGTATGGTGGGGGCAGGGACTTGTTTAAGGGGTGTTTTTAGGGTGTCCCAGGGATGTGGGGGAGACACAAGAGTGTCTTGGCGGTGTCCTAGGAATGATAGGTGGGCTGGGACTTTGTTAAGGGGCAGTTTTAGGGTGTCCCAGGGATGGGGGAGGAGAATTAGGGGCAGTTTGGGAGCATCAGTGAGAGGGGAAAAAGCTGGGAGCATTTTGAGGGTGTCCTAAGGACGGAGGGGAGCTCGGATCAGTTTTGGGGTGCACCAGGGATAGAGAGGGGAAATGGGAGTGCCTTGGGGGTGTCCCAGGAATGATGGGGGGGGTGCTGGGGGTGTACTGGGAATGATGGGAGGGATAAGACTTATTTAAGGGGCAGTTTTGGGGTGTCCCAGTGGTGAAGAGGGAACTGAGAGCCGTTTGGGAGTGTCCTAGGGGTGGGGAGGGTAGCTGGGAGCAGTTTGGGGGTGTCCTGGGGATGAGGGGAGGTGTTAGGGGCAGTTTGGGGGTGTACCAGGGATGGGGGAAGAGGCCGGGCATTCCCAGAGATGGGGGGACGGGAGGGGACAGCTCACGGGCACCTGGGGGGTTGCCGGGGGCAGGGTGTCGGTGATCAGCCCCTCCCATGAAGCTCCTAGGGGTCTCCCCCCAGCTTCCAACCCCCTGGATAAGCCCAGGATTCCCCCATTCTCCCCCCCAAAAAACCCACATGGAGGTTCCCCAGTCCAAGCTCCTGCATTTGCAACACAGAACAACCAACCCAAAGGGCAACCGGGGGGGGGGGGGGGAGGGCAAGACCGAGCCCCCCCATCCCCAAACATCCCTCTTAAATTCCCCAGCGATCACCGAGGGGCACAGACATCCCCCCCTCACCTCCATCAGCAAAGGACACGGGGAGGGGACACAGCGTCCGGGCCACCCCCACCTCGAGCCCTCCCCCTCCCCACGCAAACAGGAAGGCGGGGGCGGGGGGCACGCGCTGAATGTTAACACGCCCCCCCCCTCCCCTCCCCTCCCCGCAGCCCCCTCAACCTGGCGCGGCCGCACGTCGGGCACTGACGTGCGCCTGGACGGACCCACGGACGTCACTGTGCGCGGGGGTGGGGCACCCCGAGCCCCCCCCTGCTTTGACAGACCCCTCCGGGGCATGCCAGCCCCCCCCCGAGGATAGCCAGCCCCCCCAAAACCTGCCAGTGCACAGTACCCTGCTGCCCCCCCCCAGTGCCAACCAGGCTCCCCAAATATCAGCCCCCCTGCTAGGCAGTACACCCCCTCCCCCAAGCTAACCAGCCCCCCAAGCCAGGTAGCCTGTCCCCCAAAACTAACCAGCCCCTCCAGTGCCAATCATCCCCCCATCAACCAGCCCCCCACACACGAGCCAGCCCCCCCCAAACTAGGTAGCCTTCCCCCCCAAGCTAACCAGCCCCTCATACACCAACCAGACCCCCCAAGCTAGGTAGCTTGTCCCCTTCAAACTAACCAGCCCTACCAGTGCCAACCATTCCCCCCACAAACCAACCAGCCCCACCTCCCCAGTGCCAACCACCCCCTCCCAGTATGAGCCAGCCTCCCAAACCAGGCAGCATCCCCTCAAACTAACCAGACCCCCCCGTACCAGACAGTCCCTCCAGTGCCAACCAGACCTCTCCCAGTATGAGGCAACCCCTAAGCCAGGCAGCACCCCCCCCAAACCAACCAGTCCCCTCAGTGCCAACCAGCTCCCCAACACATGAAGCAGCACCCCCAGTGTCAACCGGCTCTCCCTCCCCAGTACTAACCAGTCTCCCCCAGTATGAGCCAGCCTCCCAAGCCAAGCAGCATCCCCCAAGATAACCAGTCCCTCCCAGTGCCAACCAGTACCCCAATATACCAACCAGCCCCCCAAACCTCCCATCTCAACCAGTCCCCCCAGTATGAGCCAGCCCCCCAAGCCAGGCAGCACCCCCCCAAACCAACCAGCCCCCCAAGTCAGTGCCAGCCCCCCCCGATATGCAAGAGGGGAACCTCCAGCCCCTCCTCCCCACCCCAAGTCGCTCTCAGGGTGGGGGGAGGGGGTTTGTTTCTCCTGAGGGGGGATATTTTTGGGGGTGCATTGGGGCACTCCTGCAGCCCCCCAGACCTGACATGTCCCAGTTTGGGGGGTAACCAAAGGCCCCTGGTGGTTGTTGGGGTGCAATGGGGGGGTGGGGGTCAGCACCCAGCCCTTTCAGGGGGGAGGGGAGGGGGCAGCACCCGGGGGGGCTAAAGATAGCCCCCAGAGGAGCCAACCCAACACTTTGGGGTCAGTGGTGGCTCTGGGCTAGCACCGGGCTGGGTGGTGGTGGGGCCACCACTGCACCCTGTGAGGGGACCCTCACCCTGTGCCCCCTCACCTCCACGGACAGGGGCTGCTTGCACAGCTGTACACACGTGTAGCTCTCCTCTGACACACCTGTGCATACCTTTACACACTCATGCAAAAAGAGCAGATCTCCTCCTTGCACACCTACACAAGGGGAGCAGCTCTCCTCCCCCTGCACACCTGAACACTCTCATGCAAGGAAAGCAGCTCTACCTCTTGCACAGCTGAACACTCAGGTGCAGCTCTCCCCCGACACACTTGTGTCAAAAGAGAAGCTCTCCCCTTGCACAGCTGTGCACACTCATGCAAGGAGAGCAGTTCTCCCCTTTGCACACCCCCCCACCACGCTACACTCACACCTCACTGGGGGGGCATGACCGGCTTTTGCGGGGGGATGTCACCGGATTTTGAGAGGGGATGTCACAGGGTTTTGGGGGGAATGTCACAGGGTTTTGAAGGCACAGGGAACCAGGCTCTCCCACTCACCTGGGGTGTGCAGTGGGGTGCAGGGCAGGAGCTCCAGGGGGGGCTCACGGTCGGACACCCCCTCTGCGGAGAGAGACCTGTGTCCCCCCCCCCCGAACGGGACCACAGAGGGGCTGGGGGGCACACGCACCCCCAAACCCAACCCTCCATCACCCTCTCAGCAGAGGGGGACAGAGAGATAGGGGTCACAGAGCATCCCTTGGAGTTTGGGGTGATTGGAGAGGATGTGCCCCCCCCCTCATTCTAGGCAGTGTAGGGCTGAGGGGCCCCCCCTCACCCACAGCTTCCTCCATGCCCCCCTCCATCCAGGCTATTCTCTCCAACTCCTGGAAATAGCCGGCGCACGGGAGGAGCTGGCTATAAATAGGGAATTGTGCCGGGGGGGTGTCACAGCGGATCCTGTGGGATGGGGTGTGCTGTGCCCCCCCCCAACAGCCAGCTGCATCCCCAAACTGCCCCGGGGACAGGGCACAGGGGCTGCCCTGCATGGGGGGGACTGTGGGGGGCCTAGGATCCCACCACACCCCTCCCATCCCACCCCCCTTTCCACATCCCCCTAATTGCCAGGGACATTAATCCGCATCAGCACTGCCAGGAATAAAATCTGGGATGTGCAGAGAATGATTAGCCCCCGCTTTGAGAAAATGAAAGCAAACGACCCCCCCCACCCTTCCCAGGACCCTGTGACTCCCCCCAAGAAGACCCCCCAGGGAGACAGGGGTGCAGGGGGTGCAGATGTCGACTCAGCACATTTCCCATGGGATTAGTGTCCCAAAGCAGCTCCACGGGAACAAACCAGAGCGGGGAGTGACAACAGGCTGAGGTGTGGGGACCCCCCTTTTGGGAACGGTGACCCCCCCCCCAGCGCCCTAGCCGTGCGTAACCCCCCCGGCAGCCGCCACGTTTATTTACCAGCACATTAATCCCATGCCAAGACTTTTAATAGCTGGGATATTTCTGGGACACCCCCCGCGCCCCCCCCCATAGGGCGCTTTGGGGCTTGACGTCAGCCCGGCTATTTCTGGTGTTGCCAGCGGGCAGGAGGCCACGGGAATGGGCCCTCCTGGCTCCTGGACCCCCTTCCCGGCTCCTGGACTCCTTTCCTGGTGGCCAGACCCCCATTACAGCTCCTAGACCCCCTTCCTGGCTCCCCATGGAGCCCCATCCAGAGGTGGTGGCATATCTGGGGGATGGGGGGGGCCCTCAAGGAGATGGAGGGTAATAGTGGGGACCCCCAGGTATGATGGGAGAGATGGAAGGGAGGCGGGGGGCTGCACCCAAGGATGGTACCAGCACCCACAGGACACCCCCCCCCGATTGACCCAGCCCAGCTGAGACCTGTCCAACTCATCACAGCAGCCGGAGAGTCACAGCATATCTCGGGGGTCCCCAAACCCCCCTTCCACAGGCAAACTCAAAGCCACAGCCAGGCGGGGACCCCGAGCAAAGCGCCCCGGGGATGGCAGAGGCGGGCAGGCCGTGTCCCCGTGCCAGCCTCGTGCCAGGCACGGCCGGGCGACACTCCAGCCCTGCGGCTGCTCCAAAAATACCAGCCGGCGGCAACCAGGGCGGTTTGGGGGCAGAGGGGATACACGTACCCCCATCCCCAACCGGCGGTGAGCCCATGCAGGAGACACGGGGGCTCTGCCACTGCCCTTGTGCCTCAGTTTCCCCTTCAGAGCCCGCGAGGGTCGGCGGTGCCGCGTGTCCCCATCCGGGAAGGGGAAGAGGACACACACACCCCCACCCCCGTCCAGATGTCGCCGGAGTTCCCACCGGGATAATTACAGGGCGGCTCTGCCGGGGAGGCAGCGGGAGCCGGGACAGCGCGGGCACGGCCCTCATGGTCACCACAGCTGTCCCCACGCCTGGCACCGCAGGGACCCCGCACAAACAGCCACGCGTGGGCTGGCCACGGCGGTGACAGGAGCCGTGCCTCAGCTTCCCCTGGGGGTGGGAAATGCCAGGGGTCTGGGAAAACCGGGAAGGGGGATACCTGGCATGGCCCGGGATACTGGGGGAGGGGGGCAGCTGGCACAACCCCCCTCCCCCCCCTCGCCCCGGTGCCTGGCACGGTGACACCCACACGGCAGTGGGCACAGACATGCCATGGTGGGTGGGACACTGCTGCAGCACCCTGTGGGACCCCAACACCCCGTGGGTGCCATGGCAAGGAGCTTCGGGGCCTCAGGGCAGACACGACGATATGCAGGGGGGATGCAGCTGTGACCGGCGCCTGGCAGAGGGGAACTCCCCCATCCCGGGGTCCCCAGGGCTCACCTGTGTCGCTCTGGGGGTCCATGGTGGGCGGCGGGTGCCGGGGGGGTGCGGAGAGGCACGTGTCCGGCGAGCCCGTCAGTGCCGCCCGGGGCACCGCGGCTGTGCCTGCGCCACCTGGGAGCCCTGCGGGACCAAGTGCCCTGTCAGCACCCCGGGACCCCCAAAATCCCCCCCCAGCACCAAGTGAGAGGGGGGCTGGAGCCAGCACTGAGCCCCCCTCCAGCCCCTGAACACCCGCCAGCGGCAGGATGTGGCCCCGCTCTGCTGCCCCCAGGGATGGGGGGACCTGTGGGCACCCCCAGAAGGGACCTGGGGGGGTAGAGGGGACTTGGGGGGCTGAGGAGGCTTTGGGGGAGTTGGCAGCATTACACAAAGCTCTGCAGGAAAAGAAGGGGGAGCACAAAGGGGGAGCCCAGGGGGATGGCAGAGAAGTACCCCTCCCCCGTACCACTCCAAAAGGACTCGGGTGGGACCCCCATAAGGACATGGGTGGAGGGGACACACGCTCATTTGTGGCTGTCCCCCACACCACAAGGCCCCCGGTGCTGCCGCCCCCCCAAAACCGAGGCATTGCCCCGAGATGGGAGTCGGGGGGTGCCACGCGTAGGGGCCACGCGGCGGGACGGACCCCACGGAGGGGAGGGGGGGGGGGACAGGACACGCAGGCTGCCGGCAGCCGGCAGCCCCGAGCCCAGCGCGGTGCAGCGGGGCCCCCCGGCCCCCCCGCCGCAAACGGGCCGCGCTGCGGAGCCGCCGCCGCGCTGGCGCCCGGGCCCCCTGACATCGCAGGGCCCCCCCGACATCGCAGGATCCCCCCACTACACAGACCACCCCACTCCATTGCACCGAGTAAAGCCCATCGCACCGGGACCCCCCAACCCGCACCGACCTCTTCCCGAACCGCACCGGGGCTCCTCATTGCAGGGCCCTGCCGAACCGCGCCAGGACCCCCCAACAGCACCGGGACCTCCAACATTGCAAAGCCCTCCTGAACTGCACAGAGACCCCTCTAGACTGCAGGGCCTCACCACTGCATGGGCTCCCCCTTCCCCGAACCACGCCGGGACCCCGTAACGCACAGGACCCCCCCCGACTTGCACTGGGGTCCCCCACTGCAGCCCCCGCACCGAACCGCAGCGGGATCCCATTGCAGCCCCCCATCCACCCGCACCGAGACCCCCATTGCAGTCCCCCAAAAACCACCCCATTGCAATCCCCTCCTCGCGACGCACGGGGCCCCCCCATTTCACCACCCCCTGACTCTCACAGGAGGGTCCCCCCATTGCAGCCCCCCCCCACAAAGCCGCACAGGGGCCCCCCATTGCAGCCACCCCCCCATCCCGCACGGCGCAAAGCCGCATCACATCGGGCCCCCCCAACCACACAGCAGCCCCCCATTACAACTCCCCCTCCCCACTGCACACACACACACCCCGCCCCAAACCGCACCGGACCCCCAACGCGCCTCCCCATTGCAGCCTCCCCACCAATGCACGGGGGGCCCCCCCCACCGGACGCGCACAGGAGGGACCCCGGTACCGCACACCCTCGCGCTCCGCCGCGGCCCCCCCCCAGGCGCGGTGCCCCCCTCCTCGTGCCCCCCGGGCCCCCCTCGTACCTGGGGTCCCCCCGGTGCCGCCCGGCGCGCGCCCCGCCCCCCCCCCCCCCTCCTCCTCCATCTTCGCCGCGCGGCCCCGCCCGCCCCGACAACAACATTCGGTGACGTCACTCGCGGGTCACGTGACGGCGTCCGTGTGCTAAAAATAGACCCCCGCGCGAAGGGGGGGGACCCTCCCCTTGGGGACGTGGGGCTTAAAGTGGGGCGGGGCTTAAGGAGGCTCTTAAAGGGGCCGCGGGTTGCAATTGCACACGTGTGTGTGCGTGCAATGGCACACGAGCAAGCGTGAGTGTGCAAATGCATGTGCCCGAGTGTGTGTGCGCAGTAGCACATGTGCGTGAGTGTACAATGGCATGTGAGTGTGTGTGAGTGAGCAAGGGCACACATGTGCTCTGTACCTCTGTGCAGCTGCTCATCAGCCCATCATACCTGTGGGCAGGTTCACACGTGAGTGCACATGGGCCTGGCATGTCCTCACACATGAGTGCAAGAGACACACAGATACATGTGAGCAGGACATCGACACATGCATACAGACACACACACAGACACGTGTGCAAGAAACACAAACTCGTTTTCTTACAAATTACAATCCCAAAAACAAATTCCAAGACCAATTCCAATACCAACTACAATACCTGTTCTCATCAAGAGTCCTCTTCTCCATTAGGCCCTTCACCCATCCTGATTTTAAGTCAGAGAGGCAAACCAGGTACATCTGCTCCCAGAGCCTTTATACCTTGTGGGATTGGGCTCCTCCCTTTCCCCGGGGCCTCATGGGAAGGGAGGTGGGCACAGCTAGGGGTATATTAACCCCAGCCTTTGCTCAGGGGAGTCATCCAGCAGGCAGGTTTCAATGGGATAAGAGTTCTCCTGTTCTTTCACTGAATGGGACTTCTCAAGCTATTCCTGCTTTATTGAAGCATCAGCTTTGGCATCCAAAGAAGCAGAGCTATATATGGCAATGGAGAGGATTACACTCACATGCAGGGGTTTTAAATTTAATAATTTTGTGTGCTGTGTTGGTAAGGTGCTTTTGTAACTTGTTATCTTTTTTTCTTTTCCTTAGGAGCCTTGCATCTTTTGGGATCTCCTGATCATCTCAACTGCAGCTTGGCATTTTTTCACAAGTGTTATCCAGTCCCCAGGTGAAGCTCCTCTGTGTTGAAGATGGCCACAGACAGCCAGGTTTCCAAGTAGTCAGTGGGGGGTTACAGCCCAGAGATGGAGTGAGGGCTCAGGAGCCATCTTAGGAATTGCCAGGGGTGTTTTGAAGGCAGTATGGGTGGAAAGCAGTGTCCAGGAGCCCCCTAAATGTCTGTGAAGGCA
>NW_020938737.1:0-6049 GCF_003984885.1 Neopelma chrysocephalum
ACACAGACCCCCAGGAGAGGCAGCAAGGGGGGTTCCCCCAGCCCAACCCCTCTGGGTCCCCCAGCCCACCGCCCCATGAACCCTAACGGGGAGCAGACGTGTCCCCACGTGGGAACAGGGACGGTGGATCGGCTGCTGTGCCCGGCACATTCCTCTGGCCCTGCCGGCCGGTGCCTCCTCCCTTGGCGGGACGGCTTCTGACGGCCCTCACCCCCTCCCTGCCCCCCCCCGACATTTGGGGCAGGCGCAGGCGATACCCTTGGCTCCCATCCCACCGCTGACACGTCTCCGGCACAGCCTCCACGTCGGCAGGCGAGGGGGAGCCCGAGGGCTGTGCCAGGAGCTGGGGGGGCTGGGGAGGGCCCCCCGCCTTGTGCCGGGCCGGTTCCCACCCTGCTCACCCCCTGGGGGGGCTGCAGGACAGGGACCACCCACCTGGGCATCGGTCCGAGGAGCTGGCAGGGGCCTGGGCAGGGCTGGGAGGTGCCACATGGTGCCATGGGCAGGGCTGGGATGTGCCACGCTGTGCTACACTGTGCCATGGGCAGGGCTGGGGACACTGTGCCATGGGAAGAGCTGAGATGTGCCACACTGTGCCAGGGGCAGGACTGGGGACACTCTGTCATGGGAAGAGATGGGGACAGTGTCATGGCAAGGGCTGTGGTGTGCCACACTGTGCCACGCTGTGGCATGGGAAGGCATGAGAATGCTGTGCCATGGGAAGGGACAGGGGGATGCCACACTGTGCCACAGGCAGTCCTTGGAGGCACATTATGGGCAATGCTGGAGCCATGGCAGGGGAAGGACTGGAGCTGTGCCAGGGGCACCATGGCAAGGCCGTACTCCCCGGCTATACCACGGGCAGACTCCACCCTGCTCCATGTGCCAGTGCCCATCCCCAGTGCCAGCACAGGCCGGTGCTGCAGGGCAGGACACGCTGGGGCAGCCGGGCCCGGCTCCACAGGTGCTACTGGGCCCCTCTATGTAGGTCAGGGTGAGATTAAGGTGAGTCCCCCACCCCTGCCCGCGGGCACAGCAGGCAGCAAGCATGTCCCACGGGCACTGGCAGGCCTGGACAGGTGGGGCCCCACCGTGGGGACACGGTGGGTGTCATCCCAGAGAGCTGTGTCACATCACTGACTCCTGTGGCACTCATGGGCTCATCCCAGTGGTGGGCAAGAGGGTCAGTGCTACTCCACAGCAGGGAAGGGTTTTGGGGGAATAAAAGGGGTTTGTGGTAAACCCAAGGGTGGTTTCTTGCTTTTAGGGGCTGTTGCTGCCATGCCTTGAAATGTCCCCTTGGCTATGGCACAGCTGTCCCTATGCCAGCTGCCCCTCTGGCCTCCACTGTCTGTCCTTTATCCCATCCGTCCTGTCATCCATTCCTCCCTCCATTCATCCATCCTGCTTTCCATACATACATTCATCCCTACATCTCTCCATCCCTCCCTCCACCCTTCAATCCATCCATGAATCCATCCATCCATCCATCCATCCCTCCCATTATTTTACACTCCTTTATTTATTTATTTATCCCTCCATTCCTCTGCTCCTCCATCCCTTCTCCATCCCTTCTCCATCCCTCCACACAAACTTGGGTGCAGCCTCTGTGTGTGCAACCCCAGCACGTGCAACCACTGCTCATGCACACACATGACACAGGCACACGAATCAGCCCCAGCCGGACTCACACACCTGTGTCACGCGTGTGCACCCACAGACAGACCCGCATGGGCCTCCCCTCGCCATCCACCTCCATGGTGGCACCCGACCCCCATTCCCGTTGCCAGTGGGATGCTCTCGCGCCTTTGGGTGCCGGGTGGCCACGCTGCCGGTGGTGTCCAGCTCCAGCCCTGGGCCAGGTGCCAAATTCCTCCGCCTCCGCAGGAAGCCGTTGACGCTGGCTCTGCAGAGGGGCCAGGCCCGGCCGGAGGGATGCCGGAGGGATGCCGGAGGGATGCCGGAGCAGGAGAGGGCTGGAGGAGAGAAAGCAGGTCAGCCCCTAGCCGCCAGCGTCACCCTGGCAGCGGCAGCGGCGGCGGCTCCTTCGAGGAAGCAGGGCGAGGATCCGGCCCCGTGACGTCCCTCCGACGCTCACGTCCCGGCCAATGCACTCGAGGAACCTACCGGGCCCCAAACAGGGGGTAAGCCCCGAAGGGGGACGTTTTCTCCCCCCGGGGGCTCCCACAGCCTGAGGATGAGGAGGGAGGTGACCTGCTGTGGGGCTCAAGGGTGTGATGAAGGGGAGCAGAGGGTTCGGCTCAGGCAGCACCTGCACTGTCTCCCTGTGGTGTTCCATCCCTGGGTGCTGCTCCCATCCCTGGGCATTGCTCCCATCCCTGGGCATTGCTCCCATCCCCAGGTACTGCTCCCAACCCTGGGTGCTCCTTCTACACCCCTGTTGTCCCCCCAGTCCCAGGTGATGTCCCTGGGTACCACTCCATCTCCAGGTGATGTGCCCACCCTGAGCCCCCCTCCCATCCTGGGTGCTGCTTCCAGCCCTGAGCAATGCTCCCATCCCCACACTGTCCCCTCCACCCCCGGGTCATGTCTCCCCTTCAGGTGATGTCCCCATCCATGGGTAGCTCCATCTCCAGGCGATGTGCTCACCCCGATCCATGCTCCCATTCTGGGCACTGCTCCCATCCTCATGCCAATCCCATCCCCTCGTACTGCTCCCATCCCTGGACAGCACTGCCTCCCTGTGCCGGAATCCCACTCCCATCCCCGCCTCCATAACCCCCTTCCTCCGACCTCGTCCCCCTCCCCGTGGTGGGAACCCGGGGGTCCCTGCCCTTCTCCCGCGCTCCCTCTCCTCCTCCCTGCCGCCACTTAAACACAAACACGGCTCAGTGGAAAATGTGACCGGCCGAGGAGCTGCCGATAACTGGGGCCGGGATGGGGCCAACTGGAACAGCATGGGCTTGGCTGCAGCCCCGGCTCAGCCCGGGGCAGCCGAGGGGGGGTGGGGGACCCTGTAGGGGGGGCAGCTCGGGACTCCCTCCTGCCTCATTCCCTCCCACCTCCGGCATCCATCCGACACCGCTCCGGCAGCCAGCGCTGGCTGCGGCCCCACGGGACTGACACAGGGGAAGAGGGGACACACAGTGGGACCTGTCCTTGGCCCAGCTCTGTCCTGCAGGGGGGTGGAGACCGCCAGGATGATGGCACATGAGCAGGATGGAACCTGGGGATGGTGCCAGCTGGAAAGAATGGAGATGCCCAGGGATGGTGGCACTTGGGCAGCACAGAGATGCCCAGGGACAGTGGCATATGGACAGGACAGAGATGCCCATGGATAGTGCTGGATGGGGAGGATGGAGATGCCCAGGGATGATGGTACATGGACAGGATGGACATTCCTGGGATGGTACTGGAGGGAGAGGATGAAGATGCCCAGGGACGGTGCTGAATGGGAAGGATGGAGTTGTTCAGGGTCAGTGGCACGTGGGCAGCATGGAGATGCCAAGGGATGATGGCACACGGGCAGGATGGCGATGCCCTGTGATGGTGCTGGATGGGGAGGTTGGTGATGCCTGGGGATGGTGACAGATGGGAACAAATTAGATGCCCAGGATCAGTGGCTCATGGACAGCACAGAGATGCCCTGGGACAATACTGGATGGAGAGAGGATGGAGATTCCCAGGAATGGTGCCGGATGGGGGGATGGAGATGCCTGGCGTGGTGGCACAGGGGCAGGATAGAGATACCCAGTGATGGTGGCATGTGGGCAGGATGGAGATGTCCAGGGATGGTGCTGGACAGGGAGGACAGAGATGCCCAGGGCCGCTGTCAGGTGGGGAAGATGCAGGTGCCCAGGGCTGGTGCCAGGAGGGTCGGCAGTGCCCGCGGGAGGACGGTGCCAGGAGGGCACCGGGAGGTGCAGCCCCGTCCCCGCAGCCGGAGGTGTGTGGGCAGGGAGCAGCCGCGGCCGAGGAGCCCGTTTGTTTCTCATTAGCGGCTCTTGGCAGGAGCTGTGGAAAAAATAGCTTCAAACAGGGAGCTGGAAGGGAAAAGGCTGGGCCGAGGGAGGGGAGAGGGGCCGCGGTGGGGAAGGGGGGCACGGAGCCAAGCGGGGGCGGGGAGGGGGTCCAAGGGACGGTGGCCTGGACGAGGTGGGGGGATAGGGACAGGGGGACACGAGGTGTTCCCTCTGCGGCGTCACGGTGGCCAAGGGAGAGGCGGCTGGGTCCGTTCGGGGACCTCGGTCATGCGTGTGACCGTGCTCACTTGTGCACACTCGTACCCGTTTGTCCATGTTTGTTACACGCTTGCACACGCATGTGTGCACAGAGCAGTGAGCATAGCGCGTGTGTGCACCCTCGATGACCGGAGCAGCCCCGGGGAGGGGGCAGGGACACACGGCTGGGCACATCCATCCGCACGGGACATCTCGGCCCCCTGTCCTCCCAGGGAAACTGAGGCACGTCGAGAATGCCCCCGGGGTCTCGTCCCTGCCCCGCCATGGGGCTCCCGCCACCTCCGCAGCTGGTTCTCACGTTTTTTGGGAGGGCCTGTCACAACCACTTACGCAACCGCGTGTCTGCGAGCGCCGCCAAGGCAGCCCAAAGCGAGCAGGGGGAGCGCGGGGGGGCCCGGGGTCCTCCCTGCCTCCTGCCACGACAAGAGTTTGGCAGCGACGGGGGCGTGACCCGCCCTGGCGTGGCTGTGCCAGGGTGGCACCGGTGCCCGGCTGTCCCATGTGTCCCCTCCCGTGACACCACCCTGGCCTGGAAAACGGGCAGCGGGCAAGACGGGGTCACTTGGGGACACGGCTGGGGATGGCGCTTGTCCCTGCGCCGGAGCTGGTGGCACCGTGGCAGCCTTGGCAGTGGGCATAGGGTTGGCACCGCGGTGCCCTGCAGGCACAGGGAGACTTCCACGGGGCTCTGTGTGCCAAGGGATGCATGTGTGTGTGTGTGCGTATGGGTACATGTGTGCACATGTGTGTACATGTGTGTGCACCCCCTGTGCTGGTGCCCGTGTGTCCGCCCAGTCTGGCCGCCGGCACCCACCTGGCGATGCGGATGTTTCTGCCTCCAGTGGGGATTTAATTCCACCCTTTCCACGGCTGGTGTGTAATTAGGAGACCAAAAGAAGCCCCGGGCACCATTCCCCTCATCCCCTGGGGGGGGCACCCACCCAGCACCCTGGGCTGGGCTCAGGGGGCAACACCTGGTCCTGAGGGGGTGAAGGAGCCCCGTGTCCAGCAGCAGAGACTGACAAACTCAGAGTAGCCAGGACGAGGTGTCTCGCCTGGCTGGGGGGCTCTGCCTGAGCAAGAGGCTGATTTTGGGGGGTCCCCACCAGGGCATGGGAAGACACGTGGTGGCAAATCCTTCGTTAAACCCTTGAGCTAATTATGGGGCTGGAGCTGCCTGTGACCCCTGTGGCAAAGCCCCCGTGCCTCAGGCGGCCCTAAACCCCTTAGGGGGATTATCCTGCTTAGGGCACCCCACAGGTCATCCCCCCCCCGACCTCCATTTCTCTAACCCCCCCTCCCAAACTGTCCCCTTGTCCCCCCACCCACATTCCCTCTTCCACCACCTCCCCATCTGCCCTTGGGCCACTTATCTGCTCACTGATGCCACCACGGTGCCGGGGGGTACAGTGTGGAGCACCCCTTGTGTCACCCCCCAGCTCAGCCCGGCACAGGGCTCAGGAAGCTGATTGGATTTGGGAGCTTATGGTGCTGAGCTGGCAGCTCGATGGCTCTTCACACCTGCAGGGGGATCTTGTGCCTTCAGCCTTGCTGCCTCCTCCTCATCCTCACCTTGGCCTGGGCAGCAGGGCACAACCCCAGGATGTGCAGGGCCCCCCTGTGCCAACCTGGGGATCCCCTGTGTCACCCCGAGCACTCCTTTTGTCACCCTGAGCATCCCATGTGTCACTCTGAGAAACCTCTTTGTCACCTTGAGCACCTGCTGTGCCATCACCCTGAGCACCATTCTGGGCATCCACTGTCACCCTGGCACCCCATCTACCACCCTGAGCACCCCCTGTGTCACCCCAGCCACCTACTGTTACCCTGGCACCCCACCTGCCACC